>NW_026893747.1:300000-448921 GCF_032452875.1 Bos javanicus | reverse complement strand
TGATCACGTGGCTGGTCGTTCACTGATCACGTGTTTATCATGACGGTGATCACGTGACTGAGAGGCGCTGATCACGTGACTGTGCCATCAGTGATCACGTGGCTGAGCAGGCACTGATATCGTGACTGAGCATGCACTGATCATGTGCCGGGAGCCGGGGAGGCATTCCACTCTGGACAAAGTCATGAGGAAGGAGGCTCGGCATACGCAAATGCGGGATCGAGCCTCAGGAGTCCACCCGGATATTCTCGAGCATCTCCCCCCCAAAAAAACCGGAGTCTGCCTACTGTATTGCTTTGTGCTCTCACCTCTGATTTCACTGGGGGCTGTCCCCCACCACCATCTCGCTCTCTCTGTCAAAGAGTTAACTTACAGCTCCAATTCATAAAGTTCCTTGTCATTCTTCCCTTTAACTTCCAGCTGAGTCTCCATCTGGAGGGCGGAACCCACCACGCTTACTAATTATGCCTGGGCTGCTAAGACCCACTCGAGAAGGTGTCTAGGGTGAGGCACCTTTCGCTATTCGAGAGGGCGCCTGCGGCCTACGTAAGTGGTGCAAACTTCTTGTCTTGAAGTTTGGTCTTCCGCGTAAACCAAGCTACTCAGTCTCTTTTCTCCACCGAATTTTCCTACTGAGCTCTCCTCATACTACTATTCTTGACATCTCTGATTAGCATATAAATAGTCGCCTAGGCCATCTCTCCTTCGAATACCCTGGATCAGTTGGGGCTGGTCCCCGGCAGGTGGCGACCGAACAGGGACCTCAGGAGGCAATACTCAAAGAGCTGAGCAGACACGAACCACGCAATCAGCAGGCAATAAGCATGGAGCTCAGCAGTGACGAATCATGCTGCTCAACTGGCAATAATCAAGCACGTGACCAGGCAGGAATCACGCAGCTCAGCTGGCAATTGTCAAGCAGATGAGCCGACAGGAATCACGCAGCTCAGCTGGCAATTGTCATGCAGATGAGCCGGCAGGAATCACGCAGCTCAGCAGGCCCTGATCACGTGACTCTGCAGGCACTGATCACGTGGCTGATCAAGTCCAGATCACGTGACTGAGCATGCACTGATCACGTGGCTATCATGCACTGATGACGTGACTGCGCATGCACTGATGACGTGGCTGATCGGGCACTGATCACATGGCTCATCATGCACTGATCACGTGTTTATCAGGCAATGATCAGTGACTGACAGGCGCTGATCATGGGACTGTGCACGCACTGATCACGTGGCTATCATGCACTGATCACGTGACTGCGCATGCACTGATGACGTGGCTGTTCGGGCACTGATCACGTGTTTATCAGGCAGTGATCAGTGACTGACAGGCGCTGATCAGGGGACTGTGCACGCACTGATCAGGTGGCTGATCAGGAACTGACCACCTGACCGCGCATGCAGTGATCACGTGGCTGGTCGTTCACTGATCACGTGTTTATCATACGGTGATCACGTGACTGAGAGGCGCTGATCACGTGACTGTGCCGTCAGTGATCACGTGGCTGAGCAGGCACTGATATCGTGACTGAGCATGCACTGATCATGTGCCGGGAGCCGGGGAGGCATTCCACTCTGGACAAAGGTCATGAGGAAGGAGGCTCGGCATACGCAAATGCGGGATCGAGCCTCAGGAGTCCACCCGGATATTCTCGAGCATCTCCCCCAAAAAAACCGGAGTCTGCCTACTGTATTGCTTTGTGCTCTCACCTCTGATTTCACTGGGGGCTGTCCCCCACCACCATCTCGCTCTCTCTGTCAAAGAGTTAACTTACAGCTCCAATTCATAAAGTTCCTTGTCATTCTTCCCTTTAACTTCCAGCTGAGTCTCCATCTGGAGCGCGGAACCCACCACGCTTACTAATTATGCCTGGGCTGCTAAGACCCACTCGAGAAGGTGTCTAGGGTGAGGCACCTTTCGCTATTCGAGAGGGCGCCTGCGGCCTACGTAAGTGGTGCAAACTTCTTGTCTTGAAGTTTGATTGGTCTTCCGCGTAAACCAAGCTACTCAGTCTCTTTTCTCCACCGAATTTTCCTACTGAGCTCTCCTCATACTATTATTCTTGACATCTCTGATTAGCATATAAATAGTCGCCTAGGCCATCTCTCCTTCGAATACCCTGGATCAGTTGGGGCTGGTCCCCGGCAGGTGGCGACCGAACAGGGACCTCAGGAGGCAATACTCAAAGAGCTGAGCAGACACGAACCACGCAATCAGCAGGCAATAAGCATGGAGCTCAGCAGTGACGAATCATGCTGCTCAACTGGCAATAATCAAGCACGTGACCAGGCAGGAATCACGCAGCTCAGCTGGCAATTGTCAAGCAGATGAGCCGACAGGAATCACGCAGCTCAGCTGGCAATTGTCATGCAGATGAGCCGGCAGGAATCACGCAGCTCAGCAGGCCCTGATCACGTGACTCTGCAGGCACTGATCACGTGGCTGATCAAGTCCAGATCACGTGACTGAGCATGCACTGATCACGTGGCTATCATGCACTGATGACGTGACTGCGCATGCACTGATGACGTGGCTGATCGGGCACTGATCACATGGCTCATCATGCACTGATCACGTGTTTATCAGGCAATGATCAGTGACTGACAGGCGCTGATCATGGGACTGTGCACGCACTGATCACGTGGCTATCATGCACTGATCACGTGACTGCGCATGCACTGATGACGTGGCTGTTCGGGCACTGATCACGTGTTTATCAGGCAGTGATCAGTGACTGACAGGCGCTGATCAGGGGACTGTGCACGCACTGATCAGGTGGCTGATCAGGAACTGACCACCTGACCGCGCATGCAGTGATCACGTGGCTGGTCGTTCACTGATCACGTGTTTATCATACGGTGATCACGTGACTGAGAGGCGCTGATCACGTGACTGTGCCGTCAGTGATCACGTGGCTGAGCAGGCACTGATATCGTGACTGAGCATGCACTGATCATGTGCCGGGAGCCGGGGAGGCATTCCACTCTGGACAAAGGTCATGAGGAAGGAGGCTCGGCATACGCAAATGCGGGATCGAGCCTCAGGAGTCCACCCGGATATTCTCGAGCATCTCCCCCCAAAAAAACCGGAGTCTGCCTACTGTATTGCTTTGTGCTCTCACCTCTGATTTCACTGGGGGCTGTCCCCCACCACCATCTCGCTCTCTCTGTCAAAGAGTTAACTTACAGCTCCAATTCATAAAGTTCCTTGTCATTCTTCCCTTTAACTTCCAGCTGAGTCTCCATCTGGAGCGCGGAACCCACCACGCTTACTAATTATGCCTGGGCTGCTAAGACCCACTCGAGAAGGTGTCTAGGGTGAGGCACCTTTCGCTATTCGAGAGGGCGCCTGCGGCCTACGTAAGTGGTGCAAACTTCTTGTCTTGAAGTTTGATTGGTCTTCCGCGTAAACCAAGCTACTCAGTCTCTTTTCTCCACCGAATTTTCCTACTGAGCTCTCCTCATACTATTATTCTTGACATCTCTGATTAGCATATAAATAGTCGCCTAGGCCATCTCTCCTTCGAATACCCTGGATCAGTTGGGGCTGGTCCCCGGCAGGTGGCGACCGAACAGGGACCTCAGGAGGCAATACTCAAAGAGCTGAGCAGACACGAACCACGCAATCAGCAGGCAATAAGCATGGAGCTCAGCAGTGACGAATCATGCTGCTCAACTGGCAATAATCAAGCACGTGACCAGGCAGGAATCACGCAGCTCAGCTGGCAATTGTCAAGCAGATGAGCCGACAGGAATCACGCAGCTCAGCTGGCAATTGTCATGCAGATGAGCCGGCAGGAATCACGCAGCTCAGCAGGCCCTGATCACGTGACTCTGCAGGCACTGATCACGTGGCTGATCAAGTCCAGATCACGTGACTGAGCATGCACTGATCACGTGGCTATCATGCACTGATGACGTGACTGCGCATGCACTGATGACGTGGCTGATCGGGCACTGATCACATGGCTCATCATGCACTGATCACGTGTTTATCAGGCAATGATCAGTGACTGACAGGCGCTGATCATGGGACTGTGCACGCACTGATCACGTGGCTATCATGCACTGATCACGTGACTGCGCATGCACTGATGACGTGGCTGTTCGGGCACTGATCACGTGTTTATCAGGCAGTGATCAGTGACTGACAGGCGCTGATCAGGGGACTGTGCACGCACTGATCAGGTGGCTGATCAGGAACTGACCACCTGACCGCGCATGCAGTGATCACGTGGCTGGTCGTTCACTGATCACGTGTTTATCATACGGTGATCACGTGACTGAGAGGCGCTGATCACGTGACTGTGCCGTCAGTGATCACGTGGCTGAGCAGGCACTGATATCGTGACTGAGCATGCACTGATCATGTGCCGGGAGCCGGGGAGGCATTCCACTCTGGACAAAGGTCATGAGGAAGGAGGCTCGGCATACGCAAATGCGGGATCGAGCCTCAGGAGTCCACCCGGATATTCTCGAGCATCTCCCCCCAAAAAAACCGGAGTCTGCCTACTGTATTGCTTTGTGCTCTCACCTCTGATTTCACTGGGGGCTGTCCCCCACCACCATCTCGCTCTCTCTGTCAAAGAGTTAACTTACAGCTCCAATTCATAAAGTTCCTTGTCATTCTTCCCTTTAACTTCCAGCTGAGTCTCCATCTGGAGCGCGGAACCCACCACGCTTACTAATTATGCCTGGGCTGCTAAGACCCACTCGAGAAGGTGTCTAGGGTGAGGCACCTTTCGCTATTCGAGAGGGCGCCTGCGGCCTACGTAAGTGGTGCAAACTTCTTGTCTTGAAGTTTGATTGGTCTTCCGCGTAAACCAAGCTACTCAGTCTCTTTTCTCCACCGAATTTTCCTACTGAGCTCTCCTCATACTATTATTCTTGACATCTCTGATTAGCATATAAATAGTCGCCTAGGCCATCTCTCCTTCGAATACCCTGGATCAGTTGGGGCTGGTCCCCGGCAGGTGGCGACCGAACAGGGACCTCAGGAGGCAATACTCAAAGAGCTGAGCAGACACGAACCACGCAATCAGCAGGCAATAAGCATGGAGCTCAGCAGTGACGAATCATGCTGCTCAACTGGCAATAATCAAGCACGTGACCAGGCAGGAATCACGCAGCTCAGCTGGCAATTGTCAAGCAGATGAGCCGACAGGAATCACGCAGCTCAGCTGGCAATTGTCATGCAGATGAGCCGGCAGGAATCACGCAGCTCAGCAGGCCCTGATCACGTGACTCTGCAGGCACTGATCACGTGGCTGATCAAGTCCAGATCACGTGACTGAGCATGCACTGATCACGTGGCTATCATGCACTGATGACGTGACTGCGCATGCACTGATGACGTGGCTGATCGGGCACTGATCACATGGCTCATCATGCACTGATCACGTGTTTATCAGGCAATGATCAGTGACTGACAGGCGCTGATCATGGGACTGTGCACGCACTGATCACGTGGCTATCATGCACTGATCACGTGACTGCGCATGCACTGATGACGTGGCTGTTCGGGCACTGATCACGTGTTTATCAGGCAGTGATCAGTGACTGACAGGCGCTGATCAGGGGACTGTGCACGCACTGATCAGGTGGCTGATCAGGAACTGACCACCTGACCGCGCATGCAGTGATCACGTGGCTGGTCGTTCACTGATCACGTGTTTATCATACGGTGATCACGTGACTGAGAGGCGCTGATCACGTGACTGTGCCGTCAGTGATCACGTGGCTGAGCAGGCACTGATATCGTGACTGAGCATGCACTGATCATGTGCCGGGAGCCGGGGAGGCATTCCACTCTGGACAAAGGTCATGAGGAAGGAGGCTCGGCATACGCAAATGCGGGATCGAGCCTCAGGAGTCCACCCGGATATTCTCGAGCATCTCCCCCCAAAAAAACCGGAGTCTGCCTACTGTATTGCTTTGTGCTCTCACCTCTGATTTCACTGGGGGCTGTCCCCCACCACCATCTCGCTCTCTCTGTCAAAGAGTTAACTTACAGCTCCAATTCATAAAGTTCCTTGTCATTCTTCCCTTTAACTTCCAGCTGAGTCTCCATCTGGAGCGCGGAACCCACCACGCTTACTAATTATGCCTGGGCTGCTAAGACCCACTCGAGAAGGTGTCTAGGGTGAGGCACCTTTCGCTATTCGAGAGGGCGCCTGCGGCCTACGTAAGTGGTGCAAACTTCTTGTCTTGAAGTTTGATTGGTCTTCCGCGTAAACCAAGCTACTCAGTCTCTTTTCTCCACCGAATTTTCCTACTGAGCTCTCCTCATACTATTATTCTTGACATCTCTGATTAGCATATAAATAGTCGCCTAGGCCATCTCTCCTTCGAATACCCTGGATCAGTTGGGGCTGGTCCCCGGCAGGTGGCGACCGAACAGGGACCTCAGGAGGCAATACTCAAAGAGCTGAGCAGACACGAACCACGCAATCAGCAGGCAATAAGCATGGAGCTCAGCAGTGACGAATCATGCTGCTCAACTGGCAATAATCAAGCACGTGACCAGGCAGGAATCACGCAGCTCAGCTGGCAATTGTCAAGCAGATGAGCCGACAGGAATCACGCAGCTCAGCTGGCAATTGTCATGCAGATGAGCCGGCAGGAATCTCGCAGCTCAGCAGGCAATTGTCAAGCAGATGATCCGGCAGGAATCACGCAGCTCAGCAGGCACTGATCACGTGACTCTGCAGGCACTGATCACGTGGCTGATCAAGTACAGATCACGTGACTGAGCATGCACTGATCACGTGGCTATCATGCACTGATCACGTGACTGCGCATGCACTGATGACGTGGCTGTTCGGGCACTGATCACGTGTTTATCAGGCAGTGATCAGTGACTGACAGGCGCTGATCAGGGGACTGTGCACGCACTGATCAGGTGGCTGATCAGGAACTGACCACCTGACCGCGCATGCAGTGATCACGTGGCTGGTCGTTCACTGATCACGTGTTTATCATACGGTGATCACGTGACTGAGAGGCGCTGTCACGTGACTGTGCCGTCAGTGATCACGTGGCTGAGCAGGCACTGATATCGTGACTGAGCATGCACTGATCATGTGCCGGGAGCCGGGGAGGCATTCCACTCTGGACAAAGGTCATGAGGAAGGAGGCTCGGCATACGCAAATGCGGGATCGAGCCTCAGGAGTCCACCCGGATATTCTCGAGCATCTCCCCCCAAAAAAACCGGAGTCTGCCTACTGTATTGCTTTGTGCTCTCACCTCTGATTTCACTGGGGGCTGTCCCCCACCACCATCTCGCTCTCTCTGTCAAAGAGTTAACTTACAGCTCCAATTCATAAAGTTCCTTGTCATTCTTCCCTTTAACTTCCAGCTGAGTCTCCATCTGGAGCGCGGAACCCACCACGCTTACTAATTATGCCTGGGCTGCTAAGACCCACTCGAGAAGGTGTCTAGGGTGAGGCACCTTTCGCTATTCGAGAGGGCGCCTGCGGCCTACGTAAGTGGTGCAAACTTCTTGTCTTGAAGTTTGATTGGTCTTCCGCGTAAACCAAGCTACTCAGTCTCTTTTCTCCACCGAATTTTCCTACTGAGCTCTCCTCATACTATTATTCTTGACATCTCTGATTAGCATATAAATAGTCGCCTAGGCCATCTCTCCTTCGAATACCCTGGATCAGTTGGGGCTGGTCCCCGGCAGGTGGCGACCGAACAGGGACCTCAGGAGGCAATACTCAAAGAGCTGAGCAGACACGAACCACGCAATCAGCAGGCAATAAGCATGGAGCTCAGCAGTGACGAATCATGCTGCTCAACTGGCAATAATCAAGCACGTGACCAGGCAGGAATCACGCAGCTCAGCTGGCAATTGTCAAGCAGATGAGCCGACAGGAATCACGCAGCTCAGCTGGCAATTGTCATGCAGATGAGCCGGCAGGAATCACGCAGCTCAGCAGGCCCTGATCACGTGACTCTGCAGGCACTGATCACGTGGCTGATCAAGTCCAGATCACGTGACTGAGCATGCACTGATCACGTGGCTATCATGCACTGATGACGTGACTGCGCATGCACTGATGACGTGGCTGATCGGGCACTGATCACATGGCTCATCATGCACTGATCACGTGTTTATCAGGCAATGATCAGTGACTGACAGGCGCTGATCATGGGACTGTGCACGCACTGATCACGTGGCTATCATGCACTGATCACGTGACTGCGCATGCACTGATGACGTGGCTGTTCGGGCACTGATCACGTGTTTATCAGGCAGTGATCAGTGACTGACAGGCGCTGATCAGGGGACTGTGCACGCACTGATCAGGTGGCTGATCAGGAACTGACCACCTGACCGCGCATGCAGTGATCACGTGGCTGGTCGTTCACTGATCACGTGTTTATCATACGGTGATCACGTGACTGAGAGGCGCTGATCACGTGACTGTGCCGTCAGTGATCACGTGGCTGAGCAGGCACTGATATCGTGACTGAGCATGCACTGATCATGTGCCGGGAGCCGGGGAGGCATTCCACTCTGGACAAAGGTCATGAGGAAGGAGGCTCGGCATACGCAAATGCGGGATCGAGCCTCAGGAGTCCACCCGGATATTCTCGAGCATCTCCCCCCAAAAAAACCGGAGTCTGCCTACTGTATTGCTTTGTGCTCTCACCTCTGATTTCACTGGGGGCTGTCCCCCACCACCATCTCGCTCTCTCTGTCAAAGAGTTAACTTACAGCTCCAATTCATAAAGTTCCTTGTCATTCTTCCCTTTAACTTCCAGCTGAGTCTCCATCTGGAGCGCGGAACCCACCACGCTTACTAATTATGCCTGGGCTGCTAAGACCCACTCGAGAAGGTGTCTAGGGTGAGGCACCTTTCGCTATTCGAGAGGGCGCCTGCGGCCTACGTAAGTGGTGCAAACTTCTTGTCTTGAAGTTTGATTGGTCTTCCGCGTAAACCAAGCTACTCAGTCTCTTTTCTCCACCGAATTTTCCTACTGAGCTCTCCTCATACTATTATTCTTGACATCTCTGATTAGCATATAAATAGTCGCCTAGGCCATCTCTCCTTCGAATACCCTGGATCAGTTGGGGCTGGTCCCCGGCAGGTGGCGACCGAACAGGGACCTCAGGAGGCAATACTCAAAGAGCTGAGCAGACACGAACCACGCAATCAGCAGGCAATAAGCATGGAGCTCAGCAGTGACGAATCATGCTGCTCAACTGGCAATAATCAAGCACGTGACCAGGCAGGAATCACGCAGCTCAGCTGGCAATTGTCAAGCAGATGAGCCGACAGGAATCACGCAGCTCAGCTGGCAATTGTCATGCAGATGAGCCGGCAGGAATCACGCAGCTCAGCAGGCCCTGATCACGTGACTCTGCAGGCACTGATCACGTGGCTGATCAAGTCCAGATCACGTGACTGAGCATGCACTGATCACGTGGCTATCATGCACTGATGACGTGACTGCGCATGCACTGATGACGTGGCTGATCGGGCACTGATCACATGGCTCATCATGCACTGATCACGTGTTTATCAGGCAATGATCAGTGACTGACAGGCGCTGATCATGGGACTGTGCACGCACTGATCACGTGGCTATCATGCACTGATCACGTGACTGCGCATGCACTGATGACGTGGCTGTTCGGGCACTGATCACGTGTTTATCAGGCAGTGATCAGTGACTGACAGGCGCTGATCAGGGGACTGTGCACGCACTGATCAGGTGGCTGATCAGGAACTGACCACCTGACCGCGCATGCAGTGATCACGTGGCTGGTCGTTCACTGATCACGTGTTTATCATACGGTGATCACGTGACTGAGAGGCGCTGATCACGTGACTGTGCCGTCAGTGATCACGTGGCTGAGCAGGCACTGATATCGTGACTGAGCATGCACTGATCATGTGCCGGGAGCCGGGGAGGCATTCCACTCTGGACAAAGGTCATGAGGAAGGAGGCTCGGCATACGCAAATGCGGGATCGAGCCTCAGGAGTCCACCCGGATATTCTCGAGCATCTCCCCCCAAAAAAACCGGAGTCTGCCTACTGTATTGCTTTGTGCTCTCACCTCTGATTTCACTGGGGGCTGTCCCCCACCACCATCTCGCTCTCTCTGTCAAAGAGTTAACTTACAGCTCCAATTCATAAAGTTCCTTGTCATTCTTCCCTTTAACTTCCAGCTGAGTCTCCATCTGGAGCGCGGAACCCACCACGCTTACTAATTATGCCTGGGCTGCTAAGACCCACTCGAGAAGGTGTCTAGGGTGAGGCACCTTTCGCTATTCGAGAGGGCGCCTGCGGCCTACGTAAGTGGTGCAAACTTCTTGTCTTGAAGTTTGATTGGTCTTCCGCGTAAACCAAGCTACTCAGTCTCTTTTCTCCACCGAATTTTCCTACTGAGCTCTCCTCATACTATTATTCTTGACATCTCTGATTAGCATATAAATAGTCGCCTAGGCCATCTCTCCTTCGAATACCCTGGATCAGTTGGGGCTGGTCCCCGGCAGGTGGCGACCGAACAGGGACCTCAGGAGGCAATACTCAAAGAGCTGAGCAGACACGAACCACGCAATCAGCAGGCAATAAGCATGGAGCTCAGCAGTGACGAATCATGCTGCTCAACTGGCAATAATCAAGCACGTGACCAGGCAGGAATCACGCAGCTCAGCTGGCAATTGTCAAGCAGATGAGCCGACAGGAATCACGCAGCTCAGCTGGCAATTGTCATGCAGATGAGCCGGCAGGAATCACGCAGCTCAGCAGGCCCTGATCACGTGACTCTGCAGGCACTGATCACGTGGCTGATCAAGTCCAGATCACGTGACTGAGCATGCACTGATCACGTGGCTATCATGCACTGATGACGTGACTGCGCATGCACTGATGACGTGGCTGATCGGGCACTGATCACATGGCTCATCATGCACTGATCACGTGTTTATCAGGCAATGATCAGTGACTGACAGGCGCTGATCATGGGACTGTGCACGCACTGATCACGTGGCTATCATGCACTGATCACGTGACTGCGCATGCACTGATGACGTGGCTGTTCGGGCACTGATCACGTGTTTATCAGGCAGTGATCAGTGACTGACAGGCGCTGATCAGGGGACTGTGCACGCACTGATCAGGTGGCTGATCAGGAACTGACCACCTGACCGCGCATGCAGTGATCACGTGGCTGGTCGTTCACTGATCACGTGTTTATCATACGGTGATCACGTGACTGAGAGGCGCTGATCACGTGACTGTGCCGTCAGTGATCACGTGGCTGAGCAGGCACTGATATCGTGACTGAGCATGCACTGATCATGTGCCGGGAGCCGGGGAGGCATTCCACTCTGGACAAAGGTCATGAGGAAGGAGGCTCGGCATACGCAAATGCGGGATCGAGCCTCAGGAGTCCACCCGGATATTCTCGAGCATCTCCCCCCAAAAAAACCGGAGTCTGCCTACTGTATTGCTTTGTGCTCTCACCTCTGATTTCACTGGGGGCTGTCCCCCACCACCATCTCGCTCTCTCTGTCAAAGAGTTAACTTACAGCTCCAATTCATAAAGTTCCTTGTCATTCTTCCCTTTAACTTCCAGCTGAGTCTCCATCTGGAGCGCGGAACCCACCACGCTTACTAATTATGCCTGGGCTGCTAAGACCCACTCGAGAAGGTGTCTAGGGTGAGGCACCTTTCGCTATTCGAGAGGGCGCCTGCGGCCTACGTAAGTGGTGCAAACTTCTTGTCTTGAAGTTTGATTGGTCTTCCGCGTAAACCAAGCTACTCAGTCTCTTTTCTCCACCGAATTTTCCTACTGAGCTCTCCTCATACTATTATTCTTGACATCTCTGATTAGCATATAAATAGTCGCCTAGGCCATCTCTCCTTCGAATACCCTGGATCAGTTGGGGCTGGTCCCCGGCAGGTGGCGACCGAACAGGGACCTCAGGAGGCAATACTCAAAGAGCTGAGCAGACACGAACCACGCAATCAGCAGGCAATAAGCATGGAGCTCAGCAGTGACGAATCATGCTGCTCAACTGGCAATAATCAAGCACGTGACCAGGCAGGAATCACGCAGCTCAGCTGGCAATTGTCAAGCAGATGAGCCGACAGGAATCACGCAGCTCAGCTGGCAATTGTCATGCAGATGAGCCGGCAGGAATCACGCAGCTCAGCAGGCCCTGATCACGTGACTCTGCAGGCACTGATCACGTGGCTGATCAAGTCCAGATCACGTGACTGAGCATGCACTGATCACGTGGCTATCATGCACTGATGACGTGACTGCGCATGCACTGATGACGTGGCTGATCGGGCACTGATCACATGGCTCATCATGCACTGATCACGTGTTTATCAGGCAATGATCAGTGACTGACAGGCGCTGATCATGGGACTGTGCACGCACTGATCACGTGGCTATCATGCACTGATCACGTGACTGCGCATGCACTGATGACGTGGCTGTTCGGGCACTGATCACGTGTTTATCAGGCAGTGATCAGTGACTGACAGGCGCTGATCAGGGGACTGTGCACGCACTGATCAGGTGGCTGATCAGGAACTGACCACCTGACCGCGCATGCAGTGATCACGTGGCTGGTCGTTCACTGATCACGTGTTTATCATACGGTGATCACGTGACTGAGAGGCGCTGATCACGTGACTGTGCCGTCAGTGATCACGTGGCTGAGCAGGCACTGATATCGTGACTGAGCATGCACTGATCATGTGCCGGGAGCCGGGGAGGCATTCCACTCTGGACAAAGGTCATGAGGAAGGAGGCTCGGCATACGCAAATGCGGGATCGAGCCTCAGGAGTCCACCCGGATATTCTCGAGCATCTCCCCCAAAAAAACCGGAGTCTGCCTACTGTATTGCTTTGTGCTCTCACCTCTGATTTCACTGGGGGCTGTCCCCCACCACCATCTCGCTCTCTCTGTCAAAGAGTTAACTTACAGCTCCAATTCATAAAGTTCCTTGTCATTCTTCCCTTTAACTTCCAGCTGAGTCTCCATCTGGAGCGCGGAACCCACCACGCTTACTAATTATGCCTGGGCTGCTAAGACCCACTCGAGAAGGTGTCTAGGGTGAGGCACCTTTCGCTATTCGAGAGGGCGCCTGCGGCCTACGTAAGTGGTGCAAACTTCTTGTCTTGAAGTTTGATTGGTCTTCCGCGTAAACCAAGCTACTCAGTCTCTTTTCTCCACCGAATTTTCCTACTGAGCTCTCCTCATACTATTATTCTTGACATCTCTGATTAGCATATAAATAGTCGCCTAGGCCATCTCTCCTTCGAATACCCTGGATCAGTTGGGGCTGGTCCCCGGCAGGTGGCGACCGAACAGGGACCTCAGGAGGCAATACTCAAAGAGCTGAGCAGACACGAACCACGCAATCAGCAGGCAATAAGCATGGAGCTCAGCAGTGACGAATCATGCTGCTCAACTGGCAATAATCAAGCACGTGACCAGGCAGGAATCACGCAGCTCAGCTGGCAATTGTCAAGCAGATGAGCCGACAGGAATCACGCAGCTCAGCTGGCAATTGTCATGCAGATGAGCCGGCAGGAATCACGCAGCTCAGCAGGCCCTGATCACGTGACTCTGCAGGCACTGATCACGTGGCTGATCATGCACTGATGACGTGACTGCGCATGCACTGATGACGTGGCTGATCGGGCACTGATCACATGGCTCATCATGCACTGATCACGTGTTTATCAGGCAATGATCAGTGACTGACAGGCGCTGATCATGGGACTGTGCACGCACTGATCACGTGGCTATCATGCACTGATCACGTGACTGCGCATGCACTGATGACGTGGCTGTTCGGGCACTGATCACGTGTTTATCAGGCAGTGATCAGTGACTGACAGGCGCTGATCAGGGGACTGTGCACGCACTGATCAGGTGGCTGATCAGGAACTGACCACCTGACCGCGCATGCAGTGATCACGTGGCTGGTCGTTCACTGATCACGTGTTTATCATACGGTGATCACGTGACTGAGAGGCGCTGATCACGTGACTGTGCCGTCAGTGATCACGTGGCTGAGCAGGCACTGATATCGTGACTGAGCATGCACTGATCATGTGCCGGGAGCCGGGGAGGCATTCCACTCTGGACAAAGGTCATGAGGAAGGAGGCTCGGCATACGCAAATGCGGGATCGAGCCTCAGGAGTCCACCCGGATATTCTCGAGCATCTCCCCCCAAAAAACCGGAGTCTGCCTACTGTATTGCTTTGTGCTCTCACCTCTGATTTCACTGGGGGCTGTCCCCCACCACCATCTCGCTCTCTCTGTCAAAGAGTTAACTTACAGCTCCAATTCATAAAGTTCCTTGTCATTCTTCCCTTTAACTTCCAGCTGAGTCTCCATCTGGAGCGCGGAACCCACCACGCTTACTAATTATGCCTGGGCTGCTAAGACCCACTCGAGAAGGTGTCTAGGGTGAGGCACCTTTCGCTATTCGAGAGGGCGCCTGCGGCCTACGTAAGTGGTGCAAACTTCTTGTCTTGAAGTTTGATTGGTCTTCCGCGTAAACCAAGCTACTCAGTCTCTTTTCTCCACCGAATTTTCCTACTGAGCTCTCCTCATACTATTATTCTTGACATCTCTGATTAGCA
Source organism: Bos javanicus (assembly GCF_032452875.1). Lineage (NCBI taxonomy): Eukaryota > Metazoa > Chordata > Mammalia > Artiodactyla > Bovidae > Bos > Bos javanicus. Next base: position 434,285 of record NW_026893747.1, on the reverse strand, counting down.
TATAAATAGTCGCCTAGGCCATCTCTCCTTCGAATACCCTGGATCAGTTGGGGCTGGTCCCCGGCAGGTGGCGACCGAACAGGGACCTCAGGAGGCAATACTCAAAGAGCTGAGCAGACACGAACCACGCAATCAGCAGGCAATAAGCATGGAGCTCAGCAGTGACGAATCATGCTGCTCAACTGGCAATAATCAAGCACGTGACCAGGCAGGAATCACGCAGCTCAGCTGGCAATTGTCAAGCAGATGAGCCGACAGGAATCACGCAGCTCAGCTGGCAATTGTCATGCAGATGAGCCGGCAGGAATCACGCAGCTCAGCAGGCCCTGATCACGTGACTCTGCAGGCACTGATCACGTGGCTGATCAAGTCCAGATCACGTGACTGAGCATGCACTGATCACGTGGCTATCATGCACTGATGACGTGACTCATGCACTGATGACGTGGCTGATCGGGCACTGATCACATGGCTCATCATGCACTGATCACGTGTTTATCAGGCAATGATCAGTGACTGACAGGCGCTGATCATGGGACTGTGCACGCACTGATCACGTGGCTATCATGCACTGATCACGTGACTGCGCATGCACTGATGACGTGGCTGTTCGGGCACTGATCACGTGTTTATCAGGCAGTGATCAGTGACTGACAGGCGCTGATCAGGGGACTGTGCACGCACTGATCAGGTGGCTGATCAGGAACTGACCACCTGACCGCGCATGCAGTGATCACGTGGCTGGTCGTTCACTGATCACGTGTTTATCATACGGTGATCACGTGACTGAGAGGCGCTGATCACGTGACTGTGCCGTCAGTGATCACGTGGCTGAGCAGGCACTGATATCGTGACTGAGCATGCACTGATCATGTGCCGGGAGCCGGGGAGGCATTCCACTCTGGACAAAGGTCATGAGGAAGGAGGCTCGGCATACGCAAATGCGGGATCGAGCCTCAGGAGTCCACCCGGATATTCTCGAGCATCTCCCCAAAAAAACCGGAGTCTGCCTACTGTATTGCTTTGTGCTCTCACCTCTGATTTCACTGGGGGCTGTCCCCCACCACCATCTCGCTCTCTCTGTCAAAGAGTTAACTTACAGCTCCAATTCATAAAGTTCCTTGTCATTCTTCCCTTTAACTTCCAGCTGAGTCTCCATCTGGAGCGCGGAACCCACCACGCTTACTAATTATGCCTGGGCTGCTAAGACCCACTCGAGAAGGTGTCTAGGGTGAGGCACCTTTCGCTATTCGAGAGGGCGCCTGCGGCCTACGTAAGTGGTGCAAACTTCTTGTCTTGAAGTTTGATTGGTCTTCCGCGTAAACCAAGCTACTCAGTCTCTTTTCTCCACCGAATTTTCCTACTGAGCTCTCCTCATACTATTATTCTTGACATCTCTGATTAGCATATAAATAGTCGCCTAGGCCATCTCTCCTTCGAATACCCTGGATCAGTTGGGGCTGGTCCCCGGCAGGTGGCGACCGAACAGGGACCTCAGGAGGCAATACTCAAAGAGCTGAGCAGACACGAACCACGCAATCAGCAGGCAATAAGCATGGAGCTCAGCAGTGACGAATCATGCTGCTCAACTGGCAATAATCAAGCACGTGACCAGGCAGGAATCACGCAGCTCAGCTGGCAATTGTCAAGCAGATGAGCCGACAGGAATCACGCAGCTCAGCTGGCAATTGTCATGCAGATGAGCCGGCAGGAATCACGCAGCTCAGCAGGCCCTGATCACGTGACTCTGCAGGCACTGATCACGTGGCTGATCAAGTCCAGATCACGTGACTGAGCATGCACTGATCACGTGGCTATCATGCACTGATGACGTGACTGCGCATGCACTGATGACGTGGCTGATCGGGCACTGATCACATGGCTCATCATGCACTGATCACGTGTTTATCAGGCAATGATCAGTGACTGACAGGCGCTGATCATGGGACTGTGCACGCACTGATCACGTGGCTATCATGCACTGATCACGTGACTGCGCATGCACTGATGACGTGGCTGTTCGGGCACTGATCACGTGTTTATCAGGCAGTGATCAGTGACTGACAGGCGCTGATCAGGGGACTGTGCACGCACTGATCAGGTGGCTGATCAGGAACTGACCACCTGACCGCGCATGCAGTGATCACGTGGCTGGTCGTTCACTGATCACGTGTTTATCATACGGTGATCACGTGACTGAGAGGCGCTGATCACGTGACTGTGCCGTCAGTGATCACGTGGCTGAGCAGGCACTGATATCGTGACTGAGCATGCACTGATCATGTGCCGGGAGCCGGGGAGGCATTCCACTCTGGACAAAGGTCATGAGGAAGGAGGCTCGGCATACGCAAATGCGGGATCGAGCCTCAGGAGTCCACCCGGATATTCTCGAGCATCTCCCCCCAAAAAAACCGGAGTCTGCCTACTGTATTGCTTTGTGCTCTCACCTCTGATTTCACTGGGGGCTGTCCCCCACCACCATCTCGCTCTCTCTGTCAAAGAGTTAACTTACAGCTCCAATTCATAAAGTTCCTTGTCATTCTTCCCTTTAACTTCCAGCTGAGTCTCCATCTGGAGCGCGGAACCCACCACGCTTACTAATTATGCCTGGGCTGCTAAGACCCACTCGAGAAGGTGTCTAGGGTGAGGCACCTTTCGCTATTCGAGAGGGCGCCTGCGGCCTACGTAAGTGGTGCAAACTTCTTGTCTTGAAGTTTGATTGGTCTTCCGCGTAAACCAAGCTACTCAGTCTCTTTTCTCCACCGAATTTTCCTACTGAGCTCTCCTCATACTATTATTCTTGACATCTCTGATTAGCATATAAATAGTCGCCTAGGCCATCTCTCCTTCGAATACCCTGGATCAGTTGGGGCTGGTCCCCGGCAGGTGGCGACCGAACAGGGACCTCAGGAGGCAATACTCAAAGAGCTGAGCAGACACGAACCACGCAATCAGCAGGCAATAAGCATGGAGCTCAGCAGTGACGAATCATGCTGCTCAACTGGCAATAATCAAGCACGTGACCAGGCAGGAATCACGCAGCTCAGCTGGCAATTGTCAAGCAGATGAGCCGACAGGAATCACGCAGCTCAGCTGGCAATTGTCATGCAGATGAGCCGGCAGGAATCACGCAGCTCAGCAGGCCCTGATCACGTGACTCTGCAGGCACTGATCACGTGGCTGATCAAGTCCAGATCACGTGACTGAGCATGCACTGATCACGTGGCTATCATGCACTGATGACGTGACTGCGCATGCACTGATGACGTGGCTGATCGGGCACTGATCACATGGCTCATCATGCACTGATCACGTGTTTATCAGGCAATGATCAGTGACTGACAGGCGCTGATCATGGGACTGTGCACGCACTGATCACGTGGCTATCATGCACTGATCACGTGACTGCGCATGCACTGATGACGTGGCTGTTCGGGCACTGATCACGTGTTTATCAGGCAGTGATCAGTGACTGACAGGCGCTGATCAGGGGACTGTGCACGCACTGATCAGGTGGCTGATCAGGAACTGACCACCTGACCGCGCATGCAGTGATCACGTGGCTGGTCGTTCACTGATCACGTGTTTATCATACGGTGATCACGTGACTGAGAGGCGCTGATCACGTGACTGTGCCGTCAGTGATCACGTGGCTGAGCAGGCACTGATATCGTGACTGAGCATGCACTGATCATGTGCCGGGAGCCGGGGAGGCATTCCACTCTGGACAAAGGTCATGAGGAAGGAGGCTCGGCATACGCAAATGCGGGATCGAGCCTCAGGAGTCCACCCGGATATTCTCGAGCATCTCCCCCAAAAAAACCGGAGTCTGCCTACTGTATTGCTTTGTGCTCTCACCTCTGATTTCACTGGGGGCTGTCCCCCACCACCATCTCGCTCTCTCTGTCAAAGAGTTAACTTACAGCTCCAATTCATAAAGTTCCTTGTCATTCTTCCCTTTAACTTCCAGCTGAGTCTCCATCTGGAGCGCGGAACCCACCACGCTTACTAATTATGCCTGGGCTGCTAAGACCCACTCGAGAAGGTGTCTAGGGTGAGGCACCTTTCGCTATTCGAGAGGGCGCCTGCGGCCTACGTAAGTGGTGCAAACTTCTTGTCTTGAAGTTTGATTGGTCTTCCGCGTAAACCAAGCTACTCAGTCTCTTTTCTCCACCGAATTTTCCTACTGAGCTCTCCTCATACTATTATTCTTGACATCTCTGATTAGCATATAAATAGTCGCCTAGGCCATCTCTCCTTCGAATACCCTGGATCAGTTGGGGCTGGTCCCCGGCAGGTGGCGACCGAACAGGGACCTCAGGAGGCAATACTCAAAGAGCTGAGCAGACACGAACCACGCAATCAGCAGGCAATAAGCATGGAGCTCAGCAGTGACGAATCATGCTGCTCAACTGGCAATAATCAAGCACGTGACCAGGCAGGAATCACGCAGCTCAGCTGGCAATTGTCAAGCAGATGAGCCGACAGGAATCACGCAGCTCAGCTGGCAATTGTCATGCAGATGAGCCGGCAGGAATCACGCAGCTCAGCAGGCCCTGATCACGTGACTCTGCAGGCACTGATCACGTGGCTGATCAAGTCCAGATCACGTGACTGAGCATGCACTGATCACGTGGCTATCATGCACTGATGACGTGACTGCGCATGCACTGATGACGTGGCTGATCGGGCACTGATCACATGGCTCATCATGCACTGATCACGTGTTTATCAGGCAATGATCAGTGACTGACAGGCGCTGATCATGGGACTGTGCACGCACTGATCACGTGGCTATCATGCACTGATCACGTGACTGCGCATGCACTGATGACGTGGCTGTTCGGGCACTGATCACGTGTTTATCAGGCAGTGATCAGTGACTGACAGGCGCTGATCAGGGGACTGTGCACGCACTGATCAGGTGGCTGATCAGGAACTGACCACCTGACCGCGCATGCAGTGATCACGTGGCTGGTCGTTCACTGATCACGTGTTTATCATACGGTGATCACGTGACTGAGAGGCGCTGATCACGTGACTGTGCCGTCAGTGATCACGTGGCTGAGCAGGCACTGATATCGTGACTGAGCATGCACTGATCATGTGCCGGGAGCCGGGGAGGCATTCCACTCTGGACAAAGGTCATGAGGAAGGAGGCTCGGCATACGCAAATGCGGGATCGAGCCTCAGGAGTCCACCCGGATATTCTCGAGCATCTCCCCCCAAAAAAACCGGAGTCTGCCTACTGTATTGCTTTGTGCTCTCACCTCTGATTTCACTGGGGGCTGTCCCCCACCACCATCTCGCTCTCTCTGTCAAAGAGTTAACTTACAGCTCCAATTCATAAAGTTCCTTGTCATTCTTCCCTTTAACTTCCAGCTGAGTCTCCATCTGGAGCGCGGAACCCACCACGCTTACTAATTATGCCTGGGCTGCTAAGACCCACTCGAGAAGGTGTCTAGGGTGAGGCACCTTTCGCTATTCGAGAGGGCGCCTGCGGCCTACGTAAGTGGTGCAAACTTCTTGTCTTGAAGTTTGATTGGTCTTCCGCGTAAACCAAGCTACTCAGTCTCTTTTCTCCACCGAATTTTCCTACTGAGCTCTCCTCATACTATTATTCTTGACATCTCTGATTAGCATATAAATAGTCGCCTAGGCCATCTCTCCTTCGAATACCCTGGATCAGTTGGGGCTGGTCCCCGGCAGGTGGCGACCGAACAGGGACCTCAGGAGGCAATACTCAAAGAGCTGAGCAGACACGAACCACGCAATCAGCAGGCAATAAGCATGGAGCTCAGCAGTGACGAATCATGCTGCTCAACTGGCAATAATCAAGCACGTGACCAGGCAGGAATCACGCAGCTCAGCTGGCAATTGTCATGCAGATGAGCCGGCAGGAATCACGCAGCTCAGCAGGCCCTGATCACGTGACTCTGCAGGCACTGATCACGTGGCTGATCAAGTCCAGATCACGTGACTGAGCATGCACTGATGACGTGGCTGATGGATGCACTGATCACATGGCTCATCATGCACTGATCACGTGTTTATCAGGCAATGATCAGTGACTGACAGGCGCTGATCATGGGACTGTGCACGCACTGATCACGTGGCTATCATGCACTGATCACGTGACTGCGCATGCACTGATGACGTGGCTGTTCGGGCACTGATCACGTGTTTATCAGGCAGTGATCAGTGACTGACAGGCGCTGATCAGGGGACTGTGCACGCACTGATCAGGTGGCTGATCAGGAACTGACCACCTGACCGCGCATGCAGTGATCACGTGGCTGGTCGTTCACTGATCACGTGTTTATCATACGGTGATCACGTGACTGAGAGGCGCTGATCACGTGACTGTGCCGTCAGTGATCACGTGGCTGAGCAGGCACTGATATCGTGACTGAGCATGCACTGATCATGTGCCGGGAGCCGGGGAGGCATTCCACTCTGGACAAAGGTCATGAGGAAGGAGGCTCGGCATACGCAAATGCGGGATCGAGCCTCAGGAGTCCACCCGGATATTCTCGAGCATCTCCCCCCAAAAAAACCGGAGTCTGCCTACTGTATTGCTTTGTGCTCTCACCTCTGATTTCACTGGGGGCTGTCCCCCACCACCATCTCGCTCTCTCTGTCAAAGAGTTAACTTACAGCTCCAATTCATAAAGTTCCTTGTCATTCTTCCCTTTAACTTCCAGCTGAGTCTCCATCTGGAGCGCGGAACCCACCACGCTTACTAATTATGCCTGGGCTGCTAAGACCCACTCGAGAAGGTGTCTAGGGTGAGGCACCTTTCGCTATTCGAGAGGGCGCCTGCGGCCTACGTAAGTGGTGCAAACTTCTTGTCTTGAAGTTTGATTGGTCTTCCGCGTAAACCAAGCTACTCAGTCTCTTTTCTCCACCGAATTTTCCTACTGAGCTCTCCTCATACTATTATTCTTGACATCTCTGATTAGCATATAAATAGTCGCCTAGGCCATCTCTCCTTCGAATACCCTGGATCAGTTGGGGCTGGTCCCCGGCAGGTGGCGACCGAACAGGGACCTCAGGAGGCAATACTCAAAGAGCTGAGCAGACACGAACCACGCAATCAGCAGGCAATAAGCATGGAGCTCAGCAGTGACGAATCATGCTGCTCAACTGGCAATAATCAAGCACGTGACCAGGCAGGAATCACGCAGCTCAGCTGGCAATTGTCAAGCAGATGAGCCGACAGGAATCACGCAGCTCAGCTGGCAATTGTCATGCAGATGAGCCGGCAGGAATCACGCAGCTCAGCAGGCCCTGATCACGTGACTCTGCAGGCACTGATCACGTGGCTGATCAAGTCCAGATCACGTGACTGAGCATGCACTGATCACGTGGCTATCATGCACTGATGACGTGACTGCGCATGCACTGATGACGTGGCTGATCGGGCACTGATCACATGGCTCATCATGCACTGATCACGTGTTTATCAGGCAATGATCAGTGACTGACAGGCGCTGATCATGGGACTGTGCACGCACTGATCACGTGGCTATCATGCACTGATCACGTGACTGCGCATGCACTGATGACGTGGCTGTTCGGGCACTGATCACGTGTTTATCAGGCAGTGATCAGTGACTGACAGGCGCTGATCAGGGGACTGTGCACGCACTGATCAGGTGGCTGATCAGGAACTGACCACCTGACCGCGCATGCAGTGATCACGTGGCTGGTCGTTCACTGATCACGTGTTTATCATACGGTGATCACGTGACTGAGAGGCGCTGATCACGTGACTGTGCCGTCAGTGATCACGTGGCTGAGCAGGCACTGATATCGTGACTGAGCATGCACTGATCATGTGCCGGGAGCCGGGGAGGCATTCCACTCTGGACAAAGGTCATGAGGAAGGAGGCTCGGCATACGCAAATGCGGGATCGAGCCTCAGGAGTCCACCCGGATATTCTCGAGCATCTCCCCCCAAAAAAACCGGAGTCTGCCTACTGTATTGCTTTGTGCTCTCACCTCTGATTTCACTGGGGGCTGTCCCCCACCACCATCTCGCTCTCTCTGTCAAAGAGTTAACTTACAGCTCCAATTCATAAAGTTCCTTGTCATTCTTCCCTTTAACTTCCAGCTGAGTCTCCATCTGGAGCGCGGAACCCACCACGCTTACTAATTATGCCTGGGCTGCTAAGACCCACTCGAGAAGGTGTCTAGGGTGAGGCACCTTTCGCTATTCGAGAGGGCGCCTGCGGCCTACGTAAGTGGTGCAAACTTCTTGTCTTGAAGTTTGATTGGTCTTCCGCGTAAACCAAGCTACTCAGTCTCTTTTCTCCACCGAATTTTCCTACTGAGCTCTCCTCATACTATTATTCTTGACATCTCTGATTAGCATATAAATAGTCGCCTAGGCCATCTCTCCTTCGAATACCCTGGATCAGTTGGGGCTGGTCCCCGGCAGGTGGCGACCGAACAGGGACCTCAGGAGGCAATACTCAAAGAGCTGAGCAGACACGAACCACGCAATCAGCAGGCAATAAGCATGGAGCTCAGCAGTGACGAATCATGCTGCTCAACTGGCAATAATCAAGCACGTGACCAGGCAGGAATCACGCAGCTCAGCTGGCAATTGTCAAGCAGATGAGCCGACAGGAATCACGCAGCTCAGCTGGCAATTGTCATGCAGATGAGCCGGCAGGAATCACGCAGCTCAGCAGGCCCTGATCACGTGACTCTGCAGGCACTGATCACGTGGCTGATCAAGTCCAGATCACGTGACTGAGCATGCACTGATCACGTGGCTATCATGCACTGATGACGTGACTGCGCATGCACTGATGACGTGGCTGATCGGGCACTGATCACATGGCTCATCATGCACTGATCACGTGTTTATCAGGCAATGATCAGTGACTGACAGGCGCTGATCATGGGACTGTGCACGCACTGATCACGTGGCTATCATGCACTGATCACGTGACTGCGCATGCACTGATGACGTGGCTGTTCGGGCACTGATCACGTGTTTATCAGGCAGTGATCAGTGACTGACAGGCGCTGATCAGGGGACTGTGCACGCACTGATCAGGTGGCTGATCAGGAACTGACCACCTGACCGCGCATGCAGTGATCACGTGGCTGGTCGTTCACTGATCACGTGTTTATCATACGGTGATCACGTGACTGAGAGGCGCTGATCACGTGACTGTGCCGTCAGTGATCACGTGGCTGAGCAGGCACTGATATCGTGACTGAGCATGCACTGATCATGTGCCGGGAGCCGGGGAGGCATTCCACTCTGGACAAAGGTCATGAGGAAGGAGGCTCGGCATACGCAAATGCGGGATCGAGCCTCAGGAGTCCACCCGGATATTCTCGAGCATCTCCCCCCAAAAAAACCGGAGTCTGCCTACTGTATTGCTTTGTGCTCTCACCTCTGATTTCACTGGGGGCTGTCCCCCACCACCATCTCGCTCTCTCTGTCAAAGAGTTAACTTACAGCTCCAATTCATAAAGTTCCTTGTCATTCTTCCCTTTAACTTCCAGCTGAGTCTCCATCTGGAGCGCGGAACCCACCACGCTTACTAATTATGCCTGGGCTGCTAAGACCCACTCGAGAAGGTGTCTAGGGTGAGGCACCTTTCGCTATTCGAGAGGGCGCCTGCGGCCTACGTAAGTGGTGCAAACTTCTTGTCTTGAAGTTTGATTGGTCTTCCGCGTAAACCAAGCTACTCAGTCTCTTTTCTCCACCGAATTTTCCTACTGAGCTCTCCTCATACTATTATTCTTGACATCTCTGATTAGCATATAAATAGTCGCCTAGGCCATCTCTCCTTCGAATACCCTGGATCAGTTGGGGCTGGTCCCCGGCAGGTGGCGACCGAACAGGGACCTCAGGAGGCAATACTCAAAGAGCTGAGCAGACACGAACCACGCAATCAGCAGGCAATAAGCATGGAGCTCAGCAGTGACGAATCATGCTGCTCAACTGGCAATAATCAAGCACGTGACCAGGCAGGAATCACGCAGCTCAGCTGGCAATTGTCAAGCAGATGAGCCGACAGGAATCACGCAGCTCAGCTGGCAATTGTCATGCAGATGAGCCGGCAGGAATCACGCAGCTCAGCAGGCCCTGATCACGTGACTCTGCAGGCACTGATCACGTGGCTGATCAAGTCCAGATCACGTGACTGAGCATGCACTGATCACGTGGCTATCATGCACTGATGACGTGACTGCGCATGCACTGATGACGTGGCTGATCGGGCACTGATCACATGGCTCATCATGCACTGATCACGTGTTTATCAGGCAATGATCAGTGACTGACAGGCGCTGATCATGGGACTGTGCACGCACTGATCACGTGGCTATCATGCACTGATCACGTGACTGCGCATGCACTGATGACGTGGCTGTTCGGGCACTGATCACGTGTTTATCAGGCAGTGATCAGTGACTGACAGGCGCTGATCAGGGGACTGTGCACGCACTGATCAGGTGGCTGATCAGGAACTGACCACCTGACCGCGCATGCAGTGATCACGTGGCTGGTCGTTCACTGATCACGTGTTTATCATACGGTGATCACGTGACTGAGAGGCGCTGATCACGTGACTGTGCCGTCAGTGATCACGTGGCTGAGCAGGCACTGATATCGTGACTGAGCATGCACTGATCATGTGCCGGGAGCCGGGGAGGCATTCCACTCTGGACAAAGGTCATGAGGAAGGAGGCTCGGCATACGCAAATGCGGGATCGAGCCTCAGGAGTCCACCCGGATATTCTCGAGCATCTCCCCCCAAAAAAACCGGAGTCTGCCTACTGTATTGCTTTGTGCTCTCACCTCTGATTTCACTGGGGGCTGTCCCCCACCACCATCTCGCTCTCTCTGTCAAAGAGTTAACTTACAGCTCCAATTCATAAAGTTCCTTGTCATTCTTCCCTTTAACTTCCAGCTGAGTCTCCATCTGGAGCGCGGAACCCACCACGCTTACTAATTATGCCTGGGCTGCTAAGACCCACTCGAGAAGGTGTCTAGGGTGAGGCACCTTTCGCTATTCGAGAGGGCGCCTGCGGCCTACGTAAGTGGTGCAAACTTCTTGTCTTGAAGTTTGATTGGTCTTCCGCGTAAACCAAGCTACTCAGTCTCTTTTCTCCACCGAATTTTCCTACTGAGCTCTCCTCATACTATTATTCTTGACATCTCTGATTAGCATATAAATAGTCGCCTAGGCCCTCTCTCCTTCGAATACCCTGGATCAGTTGGGGCTGGTCCCCGGCAGGTGGCGACCGAACAGGGACCTCAGGAGGCAATACTCAAAGAGCTGAGCAGACACGAACCACGCAATCAGCAGGCAATAAGCATGGAGCTCAGCAGTGACGAATCATGCTGCTCAACTGGCAATAATCAAGCACGTGACCAGGCAGGAATCACGCAGCTCAGCTGGCAATTGTCATGCAGATGAGCCGGCAGGAATCACACAGCTCAGCAGGCCCTGATCACGTGACTCTGCAGGCACTGATCACGTGGCTGATCAAGTCCAGATCACGTGACTGCACATGCACTGATGACGTGGCTGATCGGGCACTGATCACATGGCTCATCATGCACTGATCACTTGTTTATCAGGCAATGATCAGTGATTCACAGGCGCTGATCATGGGACTGTGCACGCACTGATCACGTGACTATCATGCACTGATCACGTGACTGCGCATGCACTGATGACGTGGCTGTTCGGGCACTGATCACGTGTTTATCAGGCAGTGATCAGTGACTGACAGGCGCTGATCAGGGGACTGTGCACGGACTGATCAGGTGGCTGATCAGGAACTGACCACCTGACCGCGCATGCAGTGATCACGTGGCTGGTCGTTCACTGATCACGTGTTTATCTTAGGGTGATCACGTGACTGAGATGCGCTGATCACGTGACTGTGCCGTCAGTGATCACGTGGCTGAGCAGGCACTGATATCGTGACTGAGCATGCACTGATCATGTGCCGGGAGCCGGGGAGGCATTCCACTCTGGACAAAGGTCATGAGGAAGGAGGCTCGGCATACGCAAATGCGGGATCGAGCCTCAGGAGTCCACCCGGATATTCTCGAGCATCTCCCCCAAAAAAACCGGAGTCTGCCTACTGTATTGCTTTGTGCTCTCACCTCTGATTTCACTGGGGGCTGTCCCCCACCACCATCTCGCTCTCTCTGTCAAAGAGTTAACTTACAGCTCCAATTCATAAAGTTCCTTGTCATTCTTCCCTTTAACTTCCAGCTGAGTCTCCATCTGGAGCGCGGAACCCACCACGCTTACTAATTATGCCTGGGCTGCTAAGACCCACTCGAGAAGGTGTCTAGGGTGAGGCACCTTTCGCTATTCGAGAGGGCGCCTGCGGCCTACGTAAGTGGTGCAAACTTCTTGTCTTGAAGTTTGATTGGTCTTCCGCGTAAACCAAGCTACTCAGTCTCTTTTCTCCACCGAATTTTCCTACTGAGCTCTCCTCATACTATTATTCTTGACATCTCTGATTAGCATATAAATAGTCGCCTAGGCCATCTCTCCTTCGAATACCCTGGATCAGTTGGGGCTGGTCCCCGGCAGGTGGCGACCGAACAGGGACCTCAGGAGGCAATACTCAAAGAGCTGAGCAGACACGAACCACGCAATCAGCAGGCAATAAGCATGGAGCTCAGCAGTGACGAATCATGCTGCTCAACTGGCAATAATCAAGCACGTGACCAGGCAGGAATCACGCAGCTCAGCTGGCAATTGTCAAGCAGATGAGCCGACAGGAATCACGCAGCTCAGCTGGCAATTGTCATGCAGATGAGCCGGCAGGAATCACGCAGCTCAGCAGGCCCTGATCACGTGACTCTGCAGGCACTGATCACGTGGCTGATCAAGTCCAGATCACGTGACTGAGCATGCACTGATCACGTGGCTATCATGCACTGATGACGTGACTGCGCATGCACTGATGACGTGGCTGATCGGGCACTGATCACATGGCTCATCATGCACTGATCACGTGTTTATCAGGCAATGATCAGTGACTGACAGGCGCTGATCATGGGACTGTGCACGCACTGATCACGTGGCTATCATGCACTGATCACGTGACTGCGCATGCACTGATGACGTGGCTGTTCGGGCACTGATCACGTGTTTATCAGGCAGTGATCAGTGACTGACAGGCGCTGATCAGGGGACTGTGCACGCACTGATCAGGTGGCTGATCAGGAACTGACCACCTGACCGCGCATGCAGTGATCACGTGGCTGGTCGTTCACTGATCACGTGTTTATCATACGGTGATCACGTGACTGAGAGGCGCTGATCACGTGACTGTGCCGTCAGTGATCACGTGGCTGAGCAGGCACTGATATCGTGACTGAGCATGCACTGATCATGTGCCGGGAGCCGGGGAGGCATTCCACTCTGGACAAAGGTCATGAGGAAGGAGGCTCGGCATACGCAAATGCGGGATCGAGCCTCAGGAGTCCACCCGGATATTCTCGAGCATCTCCCCCCAAAAAAACCGGAGTCTGCCTACTGTATTGCTTTGTGCTCTCACCTCTGATTTCACTGGGGGCTGTCCCCCACCACCATCTCGCTCTCTCTGTCAAAGAGTTAACTTACAGCTCCAATTCATAAAGTTCCTTGTCATTCTTCCCTTTAACTTCCAGCTGAGTCTCCATCTGGAGCGCGGAACCCACCACGCTTACTAATTATGCCTGGGCTGCTAAGACCCACTCGAGAAGGTGTCTAGGGTGAGGCACCTTTCGCTATTCGAGAGGGCGCCTGCGGCCTACGTAAGTGGTGCAAACTTCTTGTCTTGAAGTTTGATTGGTCTTCCGCGTAAACCAAGCTACTCAGTCTCTTTTCTCCACCGAATTTTCCTACTGAGCTCTCCTCATACTATTATTCTTGACATCTCTGATTAGCATATAAATAGTCGCCTAGGCCATCTCTCCTTCGAATACCCTGGATCAGTTGGGGCTGGTCCCCGGCAGGTGGCGACCGAACAGGGACCTCAGGAGGCAATACTCAAAGAGCTGAGCAGACACGAACCACGCAATCAGCAGGCAATAAGCATGGAGCTCAGCAGTGACGAATCATGCTGCTCAACTGGCAATAATCAAGCACGTGACCAGGCAGGAATCACGCAGCTCAGCTGGCAATTGTCAAGCAGATGAGCCGGCAGGAATCACGCAGCTCAGCAGGCCCTGATCACGTGACTCTGCAGGCACTGATCACGTGGCTGATCAAGTCCAGATCACGTGACTGAGCATGCACTGATCACGTGGCTATCATGCACTGATGACGTGACTGCGCATGCACTGATGACGTGGCTGATCGGGCACTGATCACATGGCTCATCATGCACTGATCACGTGTTTATCAGGCAATGATCAGTGACTGACAGGCGCTGATCATGGGACTGTGCACGCACTGATCACGTGGCTATCATGCACTGATCACGTGACTGCGCATGCACTGATGACGTGGCTGTTCGGGCACTGATCACGTGTTTATCAGGCAGTGATCAGTGACTGACAGGCGCTGATCAGGGGACTGTGCACGCACTGATCAGGTGGCTGATCAGGAACTGACCACCTGACCGCGCATGCAGTGATCACGTGGCTGGTCGTTCACTGATCACGTGTTTATCATACGGTGATCACGTGACTGAGAGGCGCTGATCACGTGACTGTGCCGTCAGTGATCACGTGGCTGAGCAGGCACTGATATCGTGACTGAGCATGCACTGATCATGTGCCGGGAGCCGGGGAGGCATTCCACTCTGGACAAAGGTCATGAGGAAGGAGGCTCGGCATACGCAAATGCGGGATCGAGCCTCAGGAGTCCACCCGGATATTCTCGAGCATCTCCCCCCAAAAAAACCGGAGTCTGCCTACTGTATTGCTTTGTGCTCTCACCTCTGATTTCACTGGGGGCTGTCCCCCACCACCATCTCGCTCTCTCTGTCAAAGAGTTAACTTACAGCTCCAATTCATAAAGTTCCTTGTCATTCTTCCCTTTAACTTCCAGCTGAGTCTCCATCTGGAGCGCGGAACCCACCACGCTTACTAATTATGCCTGGGCTGCTAAGACCCACTCGAGAAGGTGTCTAGGGTGAGGCACCTTTCGCTATTCGAGAGGGCGCCTGCGGCCTACGTAAGTGGTGCAAACTTCTTGTCTTGAAGTTTGATTGGTCTTCCGCGTAAACCAAGCTACTCAGTCTCTTTTCTCCACCGAATTTTCCTACTGAGCTCTCCTCATACTATTATTCTTGACATCTCTGATTAGCATATAAATAGTCGCCTAGGCCATCTCTCCTTCGAATACCCTGGATCAGTTGGGGCTGGTCCCCGGCAGGTGGCGACCGAACAGGGACCTCAGGAGGCAATACTCAAAGAGCTGAGCAGACACGAACCACGCAATCAGCAGGCAATAAGCATGGAGCTCAGCAGTGACGAATCATGCTGCTCAACTGGCAATAATCAAGCACGTGACCAGGCAGGAATCACGCAGCTCAGCTGGCAATTGTCAAGCAGATGAGCCGACAGGAATCACGCAGCTCAGCTGGCAATTGTCATGCAGATGAGCCGGCAGGAATCACGCAGCTCAGCAGGCCCTGATCACGTGACTCTGCAGGCACTGATCACGTGGCTGATCAAGTCCAGATCACGTGACTGAGCATGCACTGATCACGTGGCTATCATGCACTGATGACGTGACTGCGCATGCACTGATGACGTGGCTGATCGGGCACTGATCACATGGCTCATCATGCACTGATCACGTGTTTATCAGGCAATGATCAGTGACTGACAGGCGCTGATCATGGGACTGTGCACGCACTGATCACGTGGCTATCATGCACTGATCACGTGACTGCGCATGCACTGATGACGTGGCTGTTCGGGCACTGATCACGTGTTTATCAGGCAGTGATCAGTGACTGACAGGCGCTGATCAGGGGACTGTGCACGCACTGATCAGGTGGCTGATCAGGAACTGACCACCTGACCGCGCATGCAGTGATCACGTGGCTGGTCGTTCACTGATCACGTGTTTATCATACGGTGATCACGTGACTGAGAGGCGCTGATCACGTGACTGTGCCGTCAGTGATCACGTGGCTGAGCAGGCACTGATATCGTGACTGAGCATGCACTGATCATGTGCCGGGAGCCGGGGAGGCATTCCACTCTGGACAAAGGTCATGAGGAAGGAGGCTCGGCATACGCAAATGCGGGATCGAGCCTCAGGAGTCCACCCGGATATTCTCGAGCATCTCCCCCCAAAAAAACCGGAGTCTGCCTACTGTATTGCTTTGTGCTCTCACCTCTGATTTCACTGGGGGCTGTCCCCCACCACCATCTCGCTCTCTCTGTCAAAGAGTTAACTTACAGCTCCAATTCATAAAGTTCCTTGTCATTCTTCCCTTTAACTTCCAGCTGAGTCTCCATCTGGAGCGCGGAACCCACCACGCTTACTAATTATGCCTGGGCTGCTAAGACCCACTCGAGAAGGTGTCTAGGGTGAGGCACCTTTCGCTATTCGAGAGGGCGCCTGCGGCCTACGTAAGTGGTGCAAACTTCTTGTCTTGAAGTTTGATTGGTCTTCCGCGTAAACCAAGCTACTCAGTCTCTTTTCTCCACCGAATTTTCCTACTGAGCTCTCCTCATACTATTATTCTTGACATCTCTGATTAGCATATAAATAGTCGCCTAGGCCATCTCTCCTTCGAATACCCTGGATCAGTTGGGGCTGGTCCCCGGCAGGTGGCGACCGAACAGGGACCTCAGGAGGCAATACTCAAAGAGCTGAGCAGACACGAACCACGCAATCAGCAGGCAATAAGCATGGAGCTCAGCAGTGACGAATCATGCTGCTCAACTGGCAATAATCAAGCACGTGACCAGGCAGGAATCACGCAGCTCAGCTGGCAATTGTCAAGCAGATGAGCCGACAGGAATCACGCAGCTCAGCTGGCAATTGTCATGCAGATGAGCCGGCAGGAATCACGCAGCTCAGCAGGCCCTGATCACGTGACTCTGCAGGCACTGATCACGTGGCTGATCAAGTCCAGATCACGTGACTGAGCATGCACTGATCACGTGGCTATCATGCACTGATGACGTGACTGCGCATGCACTGATGACGTGGCTGATCGGGCACTGATCACATGGCTCATCATGCACTGATCACGTGTTTATCAGGCAATGATCAGTGACTGACAGGCGCTGATCATGGGACTGTGCACGCACTGATCACGTGGCTATCATGCACTGATCACGTGACTGCGCATGCACTGATGACGTGGCTGTTCGGGCACTGATCACGTGTTTATCAGGCAGTGATCAGTGACTGACAGGCGCTGATCAGGGGACTGTGCACGCACTGATCAGGTGGCTGATCAGGAACTGACCACTTCGTTCACTGATCATATACGGTGATCACGTGACTGAGAGGCGCTGATCACGTGACTGTGCCGTCAGTGATCACGTGGCTGAGCAGGCACTGATATCGTGACTGAGCATGCACTGATCATGTGCCGGGAGCCGGGGAGGCATTCCACTCTGGACAAAGGTCATGAGGAAGGAGGCTCGGCATACGCAAATGCGGGATCGAGCCTCAGGAGTCCACCCGGATATTCTCGAGCATCTCCCCCCCAAAAAAACCGGAGTCTGCCTACTGTATTGCTTTGTGCTCTCACCTCTGATTTCACTGGGGGCTGTCCCCCACCACCATCTCGCTCTCTCTGTCAAAGAGTTAACTTACAGCTCCAATTCATAAAGTTCCTTGTCATTCTTCCCTTTAACTTCCAGCTGAGTCTCCATCTGGAGCGCGGAACCCACCACGCTTACTAATTATGCCTGGGCTGCTAAGACCCACTCGAGAAGGTGTCTAGGGTGAGGCACCTTTCGCTATTCGAGAGGGCGCCTGCGGCCTACGTAAGTGGTGCAAACTTCTTGTCTTGAAGTTTGATTGGTCTTCCGCGTAAACCAAGCTACTCAGTCTCTTTTCTCCACCGAATTTTCCTACTGAGCTCTCCTCATACTATTATTCTTGACATCTCTGATTAGCATATAAATAGTCGCCTAGGCCATCTCTCCTTCGAATACCCTGGATCAGTTGGGGCTGGTCCCCGGCAGGTGGCGACCGAACAGGGACCTCAGGAGGCAATACTCAAAGAGCTGAGCAGACACGAACCACGCAATCAGCAGGCAATAAGCATGGAGCTCAGCAGTGACGAATCATGCTGCTCAACTGGCAATAATCAAGCACGTGACCAGGCAGGAATCACGCAGCTCAGCTGGCAATTGTCATGCAGATGAGCCGGCAGGAATCACGCAGCTCAGCAGGCCCTGATCACGTGACTCTGCAGGCACTGATCACGTGGCTGATCAAGTCCAGATCACGTGACTGAGCATGCACTGATCACGTGGCTATCATGCACTGATGACGTGACTGCGCATGCACTGATGACGTGGCTGTTCGGGCACTGATCACGTGTTTATCAGGCAGTGATCAGTGACTGACAGGCGCTGATCAGGGGACTGTGCACGCACTGATCAGGTGGCTGATCAGGAACTGACCACCTGACCGCGCATGCAGTGATCACGTGGCTGGTCGTTCACTGATCACGTGTTTATCATACGGTGATCACGTGACTGAGAGGCGCTGATCACGTGACTGTGCCGTCAGTGATCACGTGGCTGAGCAGGCACTGATATCGTGACTGAGCATGCACTGATCATGTGCCGGGAGCCGGGGAGGCATTCCACTCTGGACAAAGGTCATGAGGAAGGAGGCTCGGCATACGCAAATGCGGGATCGAGCCTCAGGAGTCCACCCGGATATTCTCGAGCATCTCCCCCAAAAAAACCGGAGTCTGCCTACTGTATTGCTTTGTGCTCTCACCTCTGATTTCACTGGGGGCTGTCCCCCACCACCATCTCGCTCTCTCTGTCAAAGAGTTAACTTACAGCTCCAATTCATAAAGTTCCTTGTCATTCTTCCCTTTAACTTCCAGCTGAGTCTCCATCTGGAGCGCGGAACCCACCACGCTTACTAATTATGCCTGGGCTGCTAAGACCCACTCGAGAAGGTGTCTAGGGTGAGGCACCTTTCGCTATTCGAGAGGGCGCCTGCGGCCTACGTAAGTGGTGCAAACTTCTTGTCTTGAAGTTTGATTGGTCTTCCGCGTAAACCAAGCTACTCAGTCTCTTTTCTCCACCGAATTTTCCTACTGAGCTCTCCTCATACTATTATTCTTGACATCTCTGATTAGCATATAAATAGTCGCCTAGGCCATCTCTCCTTCGAATACCCTGGATCAGTTGGGGCTGGTCCCCGGCAGGTGGCGACCGAACAGGGACCTCAGGAGGCAATACTCAAAGAGCTGAGCAGACACGAACCACGCAATCAGCAGGCAATAAGCATGGAGCTCAGCAGTGACGAATCATGCTGCTCAACTGGCAATAATCAAGCACGTGACCAGGCAGGAATCACGCAGCTCAGCTGGCAATTGTCAAGCAGATGAGCCGACAGGAATCACGCAGCTCAGCTGGCAATTGTCATGCAGATGAGCCGGCAGGAATCACGCAGCTCAGCAGGCCCTGATCACGTGACTCTGCAGGCACTGATCACGTGGCTGATCAAGTCCAGATCACGTGACTGAGCATGCACTGATCACGTGGCTATCATGCACTGATGACGTGACTGCGCATGCACTGATGACGTGGCTGATCGGGCACTGATCACATGGCTCATCATGCACTGATCACGTGTTTATCAGGCAATGATCAGTGACTGACAGGCGCTGATCATGGGACTGTGCACGCACTGATCACGTGGCTATCATGCACTGATCACGTGACTGCGCATGCACTGATGACGTGGCTGTTCGGGCACTGATCACGTGTTTATCAGGCAGTGATCAGTGACTGACAGGCGCTGATCAGGGGACTGTGCACGCACTGATCAGGTGGCTGATCAGGAACTGACCACCTGACCGCGCATGCAGTGATCACGTGGCTGGTCGTTCACTGATCACGTGTTTATCATACGGTGATCACGTGACTGAGAGGCGCTGATCACGTGACTGTGCCGTCAGTGATCACGTGGCTGAGCAGGCACTGATATCGTGACTGAGCATGCACTGATCATGTGCCGGGAGCCGGGGAGGCATTCCACTCTGGACAAAGGTCATGAGGAAGGAGGCTCGGCATACGCAAATGCGGGATCGAGCCTCAGGAGTCCACCCGGATATTCTCGAGCATCTCCCCCAAAAAAACCGGAGTCTGCCTACTGTATTGCTTTGTGCTCTCACCTCTGATTTCACTGGGGGCTGTCCCCCACCACCATCTCGCTCTCTCTGTCAAAGAGTTAACTTACAGCTCCAATTCATAAAGTTCCTTGTCATTCTTCCCTTTAACTTCCAGCTGAGTCTCCATCTGGAGCGCGGAACCCACCACGCTTACTAATTATGCCTGGGCTGCTAAGACCCACTCGAGAAGGTGTCTAGGGTGAGGCACCTTTCGCTATTCGAGAGGGCGCCTGCGGCCTACGTAAGTGGTGCAAACTTCTTGTCTTGAAGTTTGATTGGTCTTCCGCGTAAACCAAGCTACTCAGTCTCTTTTCTCCACCGAATTTTCCTACTGAGCTCTCCTCATACTATTATTCTTGACATCTCTGATTAGCATATAAATAGTCGCCTAGGCCATCTCTCCTTCGAATACCCTGGATCAGTTGGGGCTGGTCCCCGGCAGGTGGCGACCGAACAGGGACCTCAGGAGGCAATACTCAAAGAGCTGAGCAGACACGAACCACGCAATCAGCAGGCAATAAGCATGGAGCTCAGCAGTGACGAATCATGCTGCTCAACTGGCAATAATCAAGCACGTGACCAGGCAGG
Source organism: Bos javanicus (assembly GCF_032452875.1). NCBI lineage: Eukaryota > Metazoa > Chordata > Mammalia > Artiodactyla > Bovidae > Bos > Bos javanicus. Next base: position 413,369 of record NW_026893747.1, on the reverse strand, counting down.
AATCACGCAGCTCAGCTGGCAATTGTCAAGCAGATGAGCCGACAGGAATCACGCAGCTCAGCTGGCAATTGTCATGCAGATGAGCCGGCAGGAATCACGCAGCTCAGCAGGCCCTGATCACGTGACTCTGCAGGCACTGATCACGTGGCTGATCAAGTCCAGATCACGTGACTGAGCATGCACTGATCACGTGGCTATCATGCACTGATGACGTGACTGCGCATGCACTGATGACGTGGCTGATCGGGCACTGATCACATGGCTCATCATGCACTGATCACGTGTTTATCAGGCAATGATCAGTGACTGACAGGCGCTGATCATGGGACTGTGCACGCACTGATCACGTGGCTATCATGCACTGATCACGTGACTGCGCATGCACTGATGACGTGGCTGTTCGGGCACTGATCACGTGTTTATCAGGCAGTGATCAGTGACTGACAGGCGCTGATCAGGGGACTGTGCACGCACTGATCAGGTGGCTGATCAGGAACTGACCACCTGACCGCGCATGCAGTGATCACGTGGCTGGTCGTTCACTGATCACGTGTTTATCATACGGTGATCACGTGACTGAGAGGCGCTGATCACGTGACTGTGCCGTCAGTGATCACGTGGCTGAGCAGGCACTGATATCGTGACTGAGCATGCACTGATCATGTGCCGGGAGCCGGGGAGGCATTCCACTCTGGACAAAGGTCATGAGGAAGGAGGCTCGGCATACGCAAATGCGGGATCGAGCCTCAGGAGTCCACCCGGATATTCTCGAGCATCTCCCCCCAAAAAAACCGGAGTCTGCCTACTGTATTGCTTTGTGCTCTCACCTCTGATTTCACTGGGGGCTGTCCCCCACCACCATCTCGCTCTCTCTGTCAAAGAGTTAACTTACAGCTCCAATTCATAAAGTTCCTTGTCATTCTTCCCTTTAACTTCCAGCTGAGTCTCCATCTGGAGCGCGGAACCCACCACGCTTACTAATTATGCCTGGGCTGCTAAGACCCACTCGAGAAGGTGTCTAGGGTGAGGCACCTTTCGCTATTCGAGAGGGCGCCTGCGGCCTACGTAAGTGGTGCAAACTTCTTGTCTTGAAGTTTGATTGGTCTTCCGCGTAAACCAAGCTACTCAGTCTCTTTTCTCCACCGAATTTTCCTACTGAGCTCTCCTCATACTATTATTCTTGACATCTCTGATTAGCATATAAATAGTCGCCTAGGCCATCTCTCCTTCGAATACCCTGGATCAGTTGGGGCTGGTCCCCGGCAGGTGGCGACCGAACAGGGACCTCAGGAGGCAATACTCAAAGAGCTGAGCAGACACGAACCACGCAATCAGCAGGCAATAAGCATGGAGCTCAGCAGTGACGAATCATGCTGCTCAACTGGCAATAATCAAGCACGTGACCAGGCAGGAATCACGCAGCTCAGCTGGCAATTGTCAAGCAGATGAGCCGACAGGAATCACGCAGCTCAGCTGGCAATTGTCATGCAGATGAGCCGGCAGGAATCACGCAGCTCAGCAGGCCCTGATCACGTGACTCTGCAGGCACTGATCACGTGGCTGATCAAGTCCAGATCACGTGACTGAGCATGCACTGATCACGTGGCTATCATGCACTGATGACGTGACTGCGCATGCACTGATGACGTGGCTGATCGGGCACTGATCACATGGCTCATCATGCACTGATCACGTGTTTATCAGGCAATGATCAGTGACTGACAGGCGCTGATCATGGGACTGTGCACGCACTGATCACGTGGCTATCATGCACTGATCACGTGACTGCGCATGCACTGATGACGTGGCTGTTCGGGCACTGATCACGTGTTTATCAGGCAGTGATCAGTGACTGACAGGCGCTGATCAGGGGACTGTGCACGCACTGATCAGGTGGCTGATCAGGAACTGACCACCTGACCGCGCATGCAGTGATCACGTGGCTGGTCGTTCACTGATCACGTGTTTATCATACGGTGATCACGTGACTGAGAGGCGCTGATCACGTGACTGTGCCGTCAGTGATCACGTGGCTGAGCAGGCACTGATATCGTGACTGAGCATGCACTGATCATGTGCCGGGAGCCGGGGAGGCATTCCACTCTGGACAAAGGTCATGAGGAAGGAGGCTCGGCATACGCAAATGCGGGATCGAGCCTCAGGAGTCCACCCGGATATTCTCGAGCATCTCCCCCCAAAAAAACCGGAGTCTGCCTACTGTATTGCTTTGTGCTCTCACCTCTGATTTCACTGGGGGCTGTCCCCCACCACCATCTCGCTCTCTCTGTCAAAGAGTTAACTTACAGCTCCAATTCATAAAGTTCCTTGTCATTCTTCCCTTTAACTTCCAGCTGAGTCTCCATCTGGAGCGCGGAACCCACCACGCTTACTAATTATGCCTGGGCTGCTAAGACCCACTCGAGAAGGTGTCTAGGGTGAGGCACCTTTCGCTATTCGAGAGGGCGCCTGCGGCCTACGTAAGTGGTGCAAACTTCTTGTCTTGAAGTTTGATTGGTCTTCCGCGTAAACCAAGCTACTCAGTCTCTTTTCTCCACCGAATTTTCCTACTGAGCTCTCCTCATACTATTATTCTTGACATCTCTGATTAGCATATAAATAGTCGCCTAGGCCATCTCTCCTTCGAATACCCTGGATCAGTTGGGGCTGGTCCCCGGCAGGTGGCGACCGAACAGGGACCTCAGGAGGCAATACTCAAAGAGCTGAGCAGACACGAACCACGCAATCAGCAGGCAATAAGCATGGAGCTCAGCAGTGACGAATCATGCTGCTCAACTGGCAATAATCAAGCACGTGACCAGGCAGGAATCACGCAGCTCAGCTGGCAATTGTCAAGCAGATGAGCCGACAGGAATCACGCAGCTCAGCTGGCAATTGTCATGCAGATGAGCCGGCAGGAATCACGCAGCTCAGCAGGCCCTGATCACGTGACTCTGCAGGCACTGATCACGTGGCTGATCAAGTCCAGATCACGTGACTGAGCATGCACTGATCACGTGGCTATCATGCACTGATGACGTGACTGCGCATGCACTGATGACGTGGCTGATCGGGCACTGATCACATGGCTCATCATGCACTGATCACGTGTTTATCAGGCAATGATCAGTGACTGACAGGCGCTGATCATGGGACTGTGCACGCACTGATCACGTGGCTATCATGCACTGATCACGTGACTGCGCATGCACTGATGACGTGGCTGTTCGGGCACTGATCACGTGTTTATCAGGCAGTGATCAGTGACTGACAGGCGCTGATCAGGGGACTGTGCACGCACTGATCAGGTGGCTGATCAGGAACTGACCACCTGACCGCGCATGCAGTGATCACGTGGCTGGTCGTTCACTGATCACGTGTTTATCATACGGTGATCACGTGACTGAGAGGCGCTGATCACGTGACTGTGCCGTCAGTGATCACGTGGCTGAGCAGGCACTGATATCGTGACTGAGCATGCACTGATCATGTGCCGGGAGCCGGGAGGCATTCCACTCTGGACAAAGGTCATGAGGAAGGAGGCTCGGCATACGCAAATGCGGGATCGAGCCTCAGGAGTCCACCCGGATATTCTCGAGCATCTCCCCCCAAAAAAACCGGAGTCTGCCTACTGTATTGCTTTGTGCTCTCACCTCTGATTTCACTGGGGGCTGTCCCCCACCACCATCTCGCTCTCTCTGTCAAAGAGTTAACTTACAGCTCCAATTCATAAAGTTCCTTGTCATTCTTCCCTTTAACTTCCAGCTGAGTCTCCATCTGGAGCGCGGAACCCACCACGCTTACTAATTATGCCTGGGCTGCTAAGACCCACTCGAGAAGGTGTCTAGGGTGAGGCACCTTTCGCTATTCGAGAGGGCGCCTGCGGCCTACGTAAGTGGTGCAAACTTCTTGTCTTGAAGTTTGATTGGTCTTCCGCGTAAACCAAGCTACTCAGTCTCTTTTCTCCACCGAATTTTCCTACTGAGCTCTCCTCATACTATTATTCTTGACATCTCTGATTAGCATATAAATAGTCGCCTAGGCCATCTCTCCTTCGAATACCCTGGATCAGTTGGGGCTGGTCCCCGGCAGGTGGCGACCGAACAGGGACCTCAGGAGGCAATACTCAAAGAGCTGAGCAGACACGAACCACGCAATCAGCAGGCAATAAGCATGGAGCTCAGCAGTGACGAATCATGCTGCTCAACTGGCAATAATCAAGCACGTGACCAGGCAGGAATCACGCAGCTCAGCTGGCAATTGTCAAGCAGATGAGCCGACAGGAATCACGCAGCTCAGCTGGCAATTGTCATGCAGATGAGCCGGCAGGAATCACGCAGCTCAGCAGGCCCTGATCACGTGACTCTGCAGGCACTGATCACGTGGCTGATCAAGTCCAGATCACGTGACTGAGCATGCACTGATCACGTGGCTATCATGCACTGATGACGTGACTGCGCATGCACTGATGACGTGGCTGATCGGGCACTGATCACATGGCTCATCATGCACTGATCACGTGTTTATCAGGCAATGATCAGTGACTGACAGGCGCTGATCATGGGACTGTGCACGCACTGATCACGTGGCTATCATGCACTGATCACGTGACTGCGCATGCACTGATGACGTGGCTGTTCGGGCACTGATCACGTGTTTATCAGGCAGTGATCAGTGACTGACAGGCGCTGATCAGGGGACTGTGCACGCACTGATCAGGTGGCTGATCAGGAACTGACCACCTGACCGCGCATGCAGTGATCACGTGGCTGGTCGTTCACTGATCACGTGTTTATCATACGGTGATCACGTGACTGAGAGGCGCTGATCACGTGACTGTGCCGTCAGTGATCACGTGGCTGAGCAGGCACTGATATCGTGACTGAGCATGCACTGATCATGTGCCGGGAGCCGGGGAGGCATTCCACTCTGGACAAAGGTCATGAGGAAGGAGGCTCGGCATACGCAAATGCGGGATCGAGCCTCAGGAGTCCACCCGGATATTCTCGAGCATCTCCCCCCAAAAAAACCGGAGTCTGCCTACTGTATTGCTTTGTGCTCTCACCTCTGATTTCACTGGGGGCTGTCCCCCACCACCATCTCGCTCTCTCTGTCAAAGAGTTAACTTACAGCTCCAATTCATAAAGTTCCTTGTCATTCTTCCCTTTAACTTCCAGCTGAGTCTCCATCTGGAGCGCGGAACCCACCACGCTTACTAATTATGCCTGGGCTGCTAAGACCCACTCGAGAAGGTGTCTAGGGTGAGGCACCTTTCGCTATTCGAGCGCCTGCGGCCACGTAAGTGGTGCAAACTTCTTGTCTTGAAGTTTGATTGGTCTTCCGCGTAAACCAAGCTACTCAGTCTCTTTTCTCCACCGAATTTTCCTACTGAGCTCTCCTCATACTATTATTCTTGACATCTCTGATTAGCATATAAATAGTCGCCTAGGCCATCTCTCCTTCGAATACCCTGGATCAGTTGGGGCTGGTCCCCGGCAGGTGGCGACCGAACAGGGACCTCAGGAGGCAATACTCAAAGAGCTGAGCAGACACGAACCACGCAATCAGCAGGCAATAAGCATGGAGCTCAGCAGTGACGAATCATGCTGCTCAACTGGCAATAATCAAGCACGTGACCAGGCAGGAATCACGCAGCTCAGCTGGCAATTGTCAAGCAGATGAGCCGACAGGAATCACGCAGCTCAGCTGGCAATTGTCATGCAGATGAGCCGGCAGGAATCACGCAGCTCAGCAGGCCCTGATCACGTGACTCTGCAGGCACTGATCACGTGGCTGATCAAGTCCAGATCACGTGACTGAGCATGCACTGATCACGTGGCTATCATGCACTGATGACGTGACTGCGCATGCACTGATGACGTGGCTGATCGGGCACTGATCACATGGCTCATCATGCACTGATCACGTGTTTATCAGGCAATGATCAGTGACTGACAGGCGCTGATCATGGGACTGTGCACGCACTGATCACGTGGCTATCATGCACTGATCACGTGACTGCGCATGCACTGATGACGTGGCTGTTCGGGCACTGATCACGTGTTTATCAGGCAGTGATCAGTGACTGACAGGCGCTGATCAGGGGACTGTGCACGCACTGATCAGGTGGCTGATCAGGAACTGACCACCTGACCGCGCATGCAGTGATCACGTGGCTGGTCGTTCACTGATCACGTGTTTATCATACGGTGATCACGTGACTGAGAGGCGCTGATCACGTGACTGTGCCGTCAGTGATCACGTGGCTGAGCAGGCACTGATATCGTGACTGAGCATGCACTGATCATGTGCCGGGAGCCGGGGAGGCATTCCACTCTGGACAAAGGTCATGAGGAAGGAGGCTCGGCATACGCAAATGCGGGATCGAGCCTCAGGAGTCCACCCGGATATTCTCGAGCATCTCCCCCCAAAACCGGAGTCTGCCTACTGTATTGCTTTGTGCTCTCACCTCTGATTTCACTGGGGGCTGTCCCCCACCACCATCTCGCTCTCTCTGTCAAAGAGTTAACTTACAGCTCCAATTCATAAAGTTCCTTGTCATTCTTCCCTTTAACTTCCAGCTGAGTCTCCATCTGGAGCGCGGAACCCACCACGCTTACTAATTATGCCTGGGCTGCTAAGACCCACTCGAGAAGGTGTCTAGGGTGAGGCACCTTTCGCTATTCGAGAGGGCGCCTGCGGCCTACGTAAGTGGTGCAAACTTCTTGTCTTGAAGTTTGATTGGTCTTCCGCGTAAACCAAGCTACTCAGTCTCTTTTCTCCACCGAATTTTCCTACTGAGCTCTCCTCATACTATTATTCTTGACATCTCTGATTAGCATATAAATAGTCGCCTAGGCCATCTCTCCTTCGAATACCCTGGATCAGTTGGGGCTGGTCCCCGGCAGGTGGCGACCGAACAGGGACCTCAGGAGGCAATACTCAAAGAGCTGAGCAGACACGAACCACGCAATCAGCAGGCAATAAGCATGGAGCTCAGCAGTGACGAATCATGCTGCTCAACTGGCAATAATCAAGCACGTGACCAGGCAGGAATCACGCAGCTCAGCTGGCAATTGTCAAGCAGATGAGCCGACAGGAATCACGCAGCTCAGCTGGCAATTGTCATGCAGATGAGCCGGCAGGAATCACGCAGCTCAGCAGGCCCTGATCACGTGACTCTGCAGGCACTGATCACGTGGCTGATCAAGTCCAGATCACGTGACTGAGCATGCACTGATCACGTGGCTATCATGCACTGATGACGTGACTGCGCATGCACTGATGACGTGGCTGATCGGGCACTGATCACATGGCTCATCATGCACTGATCACGTGTTTATCAGGCAATGATCAGTGACTGACAGGCGCTGATCATGGGACTGTGCACGCACTGATCACGTGGCTATCATGCACTGATCACGTGACTGCGCATGCACTGATGACGTGGCTGTTCGGGCACTGATCACGTGTTTATCAGGCAGTGATCAGTGACTGACAGGCGCTGATCAGGGGACTGTGCACGCACTGATCAGGTGGCTGATCAGGAACTGACCACCTGACCGCGCATGCAGTGATCACGTGGCTGGTCGTTCACTGATCACGTGTTTATCATACGGTGATCACGTGACTGAGAGGCGCTGATCACGTGACTGTGCCGTCAGTGATCACGTGGCTGAGCAGGCACTGATATCGTGACTGAGCATGCACTGATCATGTGCCGGGAGCCGGGGAGGCATTCCACTCTGGACAAAGGTCATGAGGAAGGAGGCTCGGCATACGCAAATGCGGGATCGAGCCTCAGGAGTCCACCCGGATATTCTCGAGCATCTCCCCCCAAAAAAACCGGAGTCTGCCTACTGTATTGCTTTGTGCTCTCACCTCTGATTTCACTGGGGGCTGTCCCCCACCACCATCTCGCTCTCTCTGTCAAAGAGTTAACTTACAGCTCCAATTCATAAAGTTCCTTGTCATTCTTCCCTTTAACTTCCAGCTGAGTCTCCATCTGGAGCGCGGAACCCACCACGCTTACTAATTATGCCTGGGCTGCTAAGACCCACTCGAGAAGGTGTCTAGGGTGAGGCACCTTTCGCTATTCGAGAGGGCGCCTGCGGCCTACGTAAGTGGTGCAAACTTCTTGTCTTGAAGTTTGATTGGTCTTCCGCGTAAACCAAGCTACTCAGTCTCTTTTCTCCACCGAATTTTCCTACTGAGCTCTCCTCATACTATTATTCTTGACATCTCTGATTAGCATATAAATAGTCGCCTAGGCCATCTCTCCTTCGAATACCCTGGATCAGTTGGGGCTGGTCCCCGGCAGGTGGCGACCGAACAGGGACCTCAGGAGGCAATACTCAAAGAGCTGAGCAGACACGAACCACGCAATCAGCAGGCAATAAGCATGGAGCTCAGCAGTGACGAATCATGCTGCTCAACTGGCAATAATCAAGCACGTGACCAGGCAGGAATCACGCAGCTCAGCTGGCAATTGTCAAGCAGATGAGCCGACAGGAATCACGCAGCTCAGCTGGCAATTGTCATGCAGATGAGCCGGCAGGAATCACGCAGCTCAGCAGGCCCTGATCACGTGACTCTGCAGGCACTGATCACGTGGCTGATCAAGTCCAGATCACGTGACTGAGCATGCACTGATCACGTGGCTATCATGCACTGATGACGTGACTGCGCATGCACTGATGACGTGGCTGATCGGGCACTGATCACATGGCTCATCATGCACTGATCACGTGTTTATCAGGCAATGATCAGTGACTGACAGGCGCTGATCATGGGACTGTGCACGCACTGATCACGTGGCTATCATGCACTGATCACGTGACTGCGCATGCACTGATGACGTGGCTGTTCGGGCACTGATCACGTGTTTATCAGGCAGTGATCAGTGACTGACAGGCGCTGATCAGGGGACTGTGCACGCACTGATCAGGTGGCTGATCAGGAACTGACCACCTGACCGCGCATGCAGTGATCACGTGGCTGGTCGTTCACTGATCACGTGTTTATCATACGGTGATCACGTGACTGAGAGGCGCTGATCACGTGACTGTGCCGTCAGTGATCACGTGGCTGAGCAGGCACTGATATCGTGACTGAGCATGCACTGATCATGTGCCGGGAGCCGGGGAGGCATTCCACTCTGGACAAAGGTCATGAGGAAGGAGGCTCGGCATACGCAAATGCGGGATCGAGCCTCAGGAGTCCACCCGGATATTCTCGAGCATCTCCCCCCAAAAAAACCGGAGTCTGCCTACTGTATTGCTTTGTGCTCTCACCTCTGATTTCACTGGGGGCTGTCCCCCACCACCATCTCGCTCTCTCTGTCAAAGAGTTAACTTACAGCTCCAATTCATAAAGTTCCTTGTCATTCTTCCCTTTAACTTCCAGCTGAGTCTCCATCTGGAGCGCGGAACCCACCACGCTTACTAATTATGCCTGGGCTGCTAAGACCCACTCGAGAAGGTGTCTAGGGTGAGGCACCTTTCGCTATTCGAGAGGCGCCTGCGGCCTACGTAAGTGGTGCAAACTTCTTGTCTTGAAGTTTGATTGGTCTTCCGCGTAAACCAAGCTACTCAGTCTCTTTTCTCCACCGAATTTTCCTACTGAGCTCTCCTCATACTATTATTCTTGACATCTCTGATTAGCATATAAATAGTCGCCTAGGCCATCTCTCCTTCGAATACCCTGGATCAGTTGGGGCTGGTCCCCGGCAGGTGGCGACCGAACAGGGACCTCAGGAGGCAATACTCAAAGAGCTGAGCAGACACGAACCACGCAATCAGCAGGCAATAAGCATGGAGCTCAGCAGTGACGAATCATGCTGCTCAACTGGCAATAATCAAGCACGTGACCAGGCAGGAATCACGCAGCTCAGCTGGCAATTGTCAAGCAGATGAGCCGACAGGAATCACGCAGCTCAGCTGGCAATTGTCATGCAGATGAGCCGGCAGGAATCACGCAGCTCAGCAGGCCCTGATCACGTGACTCTGCAGGCACTGATCACGTGGCTGATCAAGTCCAGATCACGTGACTGAGCATGCACTGATCACGTGGCTATCATGCACTGATGACGTGACTGCGCATGCACTGATGACGTGGCTGATCGGGCACTGATCACATGGCTCATCATGCACTGATCACGTGTTTATCAGGCAATGATCAGTGACTGACAGGCGCTGATCATGGGACTGTGCACGCACTGATCACGTGGCTATCATGCACTGATCACGTGACTGCGCATGCACTGATGACGTGGCTGTTCGGGCACTGATCACGTGTTTATCAGGCAGTGATCAGTGACTGACAGGCGCTGATCAGGGGACTGTGCACGCACTGATCAGGTGGCTGATCAGGAACTGACCACCTGACCGCGCATGCAGTGATCACGTGGCTGGTCGTTCACTGATCACGTGTTTATCATACGGTGATCACGTGACTGAGAGGCGCTGATCACGTGACTGTGCCGTCAGTGATCACGTGGCTGAGCAGGCACTGATATCGTGACTGAGCATGCACTGATCATGTGCCGGGAGCCGGGGAGGCATTCCACTCTGGACAAAGGTCATGAGGAAGGAGGCTCGGCATACGCAAATGCGGGATCGAGCCTCAGGAGTCCACCCGGATATTCTCGAGCATCTCCCCCCAAAAAAACCGGAGTCTGCCTACTGTATTGCTTTGTGCTCTCACCTCTGATTTCACTGGGGGCTGTCCCCCACCACCATCTCGCTCTCTCTGTCAAAGAGTTAACTTACAGCTCCAATTCATAAAGTTCCTTGTCATTCTTCCCTTTAACTTCCAGCTGAGTCTCCATCTGGAGCGCGGAACCCACCACGCTTACTAATTATGCCTGGGCTGCTAAGACCCACTCGAGAAGGTGTCTAGGGTGAGGCACCTTTCGCTATTCGAGAGGGCGCCTGCGGCCTACGTAAGTGGTGCAAACTTCTTGTCTTGAAGTTTGATTGGTCTTCCGCGTAAACCAAGCTACTCAGTCTCTTTTCTCCACCGAATTTTCCTACTGAGCTCTCCTCATACTATTATTCTTGACATCTCTGATTAGCATATAAATAGTCGCCTAGGCCATCTCTCCTTCGAATACCCTGGATCAGTTGGGGCTGGTCCCCGGCAGGTGGCGACCGAACAGGGACCTCAGGAGGCAATACTCAAAGAGCTGAGCAGACACGAACCACGCAATCAGCAGGCAATAAGCATGGAGCTCAGCAGTGACGAATCATGCTGCTCAACTGGCAATAATCAAGCACGTGACCAGGCAGGAATCACGCAGCTCAGCTGGCAATTGTCAAGCAGATGAGCCGACAGGAATCACGCAGCTCAGCTGGCAATTGTCATGCAGATGAGCCGGCAGGAATCACGCAGCTCAGCAGGCCCTGATCACGTGACTCTGCAGGCACTGATCACGTGGCTGATCAAGTCCAGATCACGTGACTGAGCATGCACTGATCACGTGGCTATCATGCACTGATGACGTGACTGCGCATGCACTGATGACGTGGCTGATCGGGCACTGATCACATGGCTCATCATGCACTGATCACGTGTTTATCAGGCAATGATCAGTGACTGACAGGCGCTGATCATGGGACTGTGCACGCACTGATCACGTGGCTATCATGCACTGATCACGTGACTGCGCATGCACTGATGACGTGGCTGTTCGGGCACTGATCACGTGTTTATCAGGCAGTGATCAGTGACTGACAGGCGCTGATCAGGGGACTGTGCACGCACTGATCAGGTGGCTGATCAGGAACTGACCACCTGACCGCGCATGCAGTGATCACGTGGCTGGTCGTTCACTGATCACGTGTTTATCATACGGTGATCACGTGACTGAGAGGCGCTGATCACGTGACTGTGCCGTCAGTGATCACGTGGCTGAGCAGGCACTGATATCGTGACTGAGCATGCACTGATCATGTGCCGGGAGCCGGGGAGGCATTCCACTCTGGACAAAGGTCATGAGGAAGGAGGCTCGGCATACGCAAATGCGGGATCGAGCCTCAGGAGTCCACCCGGATATTCTCGAGCATCTCCCCCCAAAAAAACCGGAGTCTGCCTACTGTATTGCTTTGTGCTCTCACCTCTGATTTCACTGGGGGCTGTCCCCCACCACCATCTCGCTCTCTCTGTCAAAGAGTTAACTTACAGCTCCAATTCATAAAGTTCCTTGTCATTCTTCCCTTTAACTTCCAGCTGAGTCTCCATCTGGAGCGCGGAACCCACCACGCTTACTAATTATGCCTGGGCTGCTAAGACCCACTCGAGAAGGTGTCTAGGGTGAGGCACCTTTCGCTATTCGAGAGGGCGCCTGCGGCCTACGTAAGTGGTGCAAACTTCTTGTCTTGAAGTTTGATTGGTCTTCCGCGTAAACCAAGCTACTCAGTCTCTTTTCTCCACCGAATTTTCCTACTGAGCTCTCCTCATACTATTATTCTTGACATCTCTGATTAGCATATAAATAGTCGCCTAGGCCATCTCTCCTTCGAATACCCTGGATCAGTTGGGGCTGGTCCCCGGCAGGTGGCGACCGAACAGGGACCTCAGGAGGCAATACTCAAAGAGCTGAGCAGACACGAACCACGCAATCAGCAGGCAATAAGCATGGAGCTCAGCAGTGACGAATCATGCTGCTCAACTGGCAATAATCAAGCACGTGACCAGGCAGGAATCACGCAGCTCAGCTGGCAATTGTCAAGCAGATGAGCCGACAGGAATCACGCAGCTCAGCTGGCAATTGTCATGCAGATGAGCCGGCAGGAATCACGCAGCTCAGCAGGCCCTGATCACGTGACTCTGCAGGCACTGATCACGTGGCTGATCAAGTCCAGATCACGTGACTGAGCATGCACTGATCACGTGGCTATCATGCACTGATGACGTGACTGCGCATGCACTGATGACGTGGCTGATCGGGCACTGATCACATGGCTCATCATGCACTGATCACGTGTTTATCAGGCAATGATCAGTGACTGACAGGCGCTGATCATGGGACTGTGCACGCACTGATCACGTGGCTATCATGCACTGATCACGTGACTGCGCATGCACTGATGACGTGGCTGTTCGGGCACTGATCACGTGTTTATCAGGCAGTGATCAGTGACTGACAGGCGCTGATCAGGGGACTGTGCACGCACTGATCAGGTGGCTGATCAGGAACTGACCACCTGACCGCGCATGCAGTGATCACGTGGCTGGTCGTTCACTGATCACGTGTTTATCATACGGTGATCACGTGACTGAGAGGCGCTGATCACGTGACTGTGCCGTCAGTGATCACGTGGCTGAGCAGGCACTGATATCGTGACTGAGCATGCACTGATCATGTGCCGGGAGCCGGGGAGGCATTCCACTCTGGACAAAGGTCATGAGGAAGGAGGCTCGGCATACGCAAATGCGGGATCGAGCCTCAGGAGTCCACCCGGATATTCTCGAGCATCTCCCCCCAAAAAAACCGGAGTCTGCCTACTGTATTGCTTTGTGCTCTCACCTCTGATTTCACTGGGGGCTGTCCCCCACCACCATCTCGCTCTCTCTGTCAAAGAGTTAACTTACAGCTCCAATTCATAAAGTTCCTTGTCATTCTTCCCTTTAACTTCCAGCTGAGTCTCCATCTGGAGCGCGGAACCCACCACGCTTACTAATTATGCCTGGGCTGCTAAGACCCACTCGAGAAGGTGTCTAGGGTGAGGCACCTTTCGCTATTCGAGAGGGCGCCTGCGGCCTACGTAAGTGGTGCAAACTTCTTGTCTTGAAGTTTGATTGGTCTTCCGCGTAAACCAAGCTACTCAGTCTCTTTTCTCCACCGAATTTTCCTACTGAGCTCTCCTCATACTATTATTCTTGACATCTCTGATTAGCATATAAATAGTCGCCTAGGCCATCTCTCCTTCGAATACCCTGGATCAGTTGGGGCTGGTCCCCGGCAGGTGGCGACCGAACAGGGACCTCAGGAGGCAATACTCAAAGAGCTGAGCAGACACGAACCACGCAATCAGCAGGCAATAAGCATGGAGCTCAGCAGTGACGAATCATGCTGCTCAACTGGCAATAATCAAGCACGTGACCAGGCAGGAATCACGCAGCTCAGCTGGCAATTGTCAAGCAGATGAGCCGACAGGAATCACGCAGCTCAGCTGGCAATTGTCATGCAGATGAGCCGGCAGGAATCACGCAGCTCAGCAGGCCCTGATCACGTGACTCTGCAGGCACTGATCACGTGGCTGATCAAGTCCAGATCACGTGACTGAGCATGCACTGATCACGTGGCTATCATGCACTGATGACGTGACTGCGCATGCACTGATGACGTGGCTGATCGGGCACTGATCACATGGCTCATCATGCACTGATCACGTGTTTATCAGGCAATGATCAGTGACTGACAGGCGCTGATCATGGGACTGTGCACGCACTGATCACGTGGCTATCATGCACTGATCACGTGACTGCGCATGCACTGATGACGTGGCTGTTCGGGCACTGATCACGTGTTTATCAGGCAGTGATCAGTGACTGACAGGCGCTGATCAGGGGACTGTGCACGCACTGATCAGGTGGCTGATCAGGAACTGACCACCTGACCGCGCATGCAGTGATCACGTGGCTGGTCGTTCACTGATCACGTGTTTATCATACGGTGATCACGTGACTGAGAGGCGCTGATCACGTGACTGTGCCGTCAGTGATCACGTGGCTGAGCAGGCACTGATATCGTGACTGAGCATGCACTGATCATGTGCCGGGAGCCGGGGAGGCATTCCACTCTGGACAAAGGTCATGAGGAAGGAGGCTCGGCATACGCAAATGCGGGATCGAGCCTCAGGAGTCCACCCGGATATTCTCGAGCATCTCCCCCAAAAAAACCGGAGTCTGCCTACTGTATTGCTTTGTGCTCTCACCTCTGATTTCACTGGGGGCTGTCCCCCACCACCATCTCGCTCTCTCTGTCAAAGAGTTAACTTACAGCTCCAATTCATAAAGTTCCTTGTCATTCTTCCCTTTAACTTCCAGCTGAGTCTCCATCTGGAGCGCGGAACCCACCACGCTTACTAATTATGCCTGGGCTGCTAAGACCCACTCGAGAAGGTGTCTAGGGTGAGGCACCTTTCGCTATTCGAGAGGCGCCTGCGGCCTACGTAAGTGGTGCAAACTTCTTGTCTTGAAGTTTGATTGGTCTTCCGCGTAAACCAAGCTACTCAGTCTCTTTTCTCCACCGAATTTTCCTACTGAGCTCTCCTCATACTATTATTCTTGACATCTCTGATTAGCATATAAATAGTCGCCTAGGCCATCTCTCCTTCGAATACCCTGGATCAGTTGGGGCTGGTCCCCGGCAGGTGGCGACCGAACAGGGACCTCAGGAGGCAATACTCAAAGAGCTGAGCAGACACGAACCACGCAATCAGCAGGCAATAAGCATGGAGCTCAGCAGTGACGAATCATGCTGCTCAACTGGCAATAATCAAGCACGTGACCAGGCAGGAATCACGCAGCTCAGCTGGCAATTGTCAAGCAGATGAGCCGACAGGAATCACGCAGCTCAGCTGGCAACTGTCATGCAGATGAGCCGGCAGGAATCACGCAGCTCAGCAGGCCCTGATCACGTGACTCTGCATGCACTGATCACGTGGCTGATCATACACTGATCACGTGACTGATCATGCACTGATCACGTGGCTGATCATGCACTGATCACGTGGCTGATCATGCACTGATCACGTGGCTGATCATGCACTGATCACGTGGCTGATCATGCACTGATCACGTGACTGATCATGCACTGATCACGTGGCTATCATGCACTGATCACGTGGCTGAACATGCACTGATCACGTGGCTGATCACACACTGATCACGTGACTATCATGCACTGATCACGTGGCACTCATGCACTGATCACGTGGCTGATCATGCACTGATCACGTGACTCATGCACACATCACGTGGCTATCATGCACTGATCACGTGGCTCGTCATGGAATGATCACGTAGCTACCATATACTGATCACGTGACTGATCATGCACTGATCACGTAAATGATCATGCACTGATCACGTGACTGATCATGCACTGATCACGTGACTGATCATGCACTGATCACGTG
Source organism: Bos javanicus (assembly GCF_032452875.1). Lineage (NCBI taxonomy): Eukaryota > Metazoa > Chordata > Mammalia > Artiodactyla > Bovidae > Bos > Bos javanicus. Next base: position 397,227 of record NW_026893747.1, on the reverse strand, counting down.
GCTATCATGCACTGATCACGTGGCTGATCATGCAACGATCACGTAGCAACCATGTACTGGTCACGTGACTGATCATGCACTGATCACGTAATTGATCCTGCACTGATCACGTGGCTCATCATGCACTGATCACGTGGCTGATCACACATGTATCACGTGACTGATCATGCACTGATCCAGTGGCTCTCATGCACTGATCACGTGGCTGTCATGCACTGATCACGTGGATATCATGCACTGATCATGTGGCTGATCACACACGTATCACATGACTGATCATGCACTGATCATGTGGCTATCATGCACTGATCACGTGGCTATCATGCACTGATCACGTGGCTGATCATGCAATGATCACGTAGCTTCCATGTACTGGTCATGTGACTGATCATGCACTGATCACGTAAGTGATCCTGCACTGATCACATGGCTCATCATGCACTGATCCGGTGGCTGATCACACTCGTATCACGTGACTGATCATGTACAGATCACGTAAATAATCATGAAATGATCACGTGGCTATCCTGCACTGATCACGTGGATATCATGCTGATCACGTGGCTGATCACACACGTATCACGTGACTAATCATGCACTGATCAGGTAATTGATCATGCACTGATCATGTGACTGATCATGCACAGATCACGTAACTGATCATGCACTGATCACGTGACTGATCATGCACTGATCACGTAGCTATCATGCACTGCTCACGTGGCTGATCAAGCAATGATCACGCAGCTACCATGTACTTGTCACATGACTGATCATGCACTGATCACATAATTGATCATGCACTGATCACCTGGCTTATCATGCATTGATCATGTGACTGATCATGTACTGATCATGTTTGGTGTCACACACTGATCATGTGCCTATGGAGGCAATGAACATAGAGCTGAGTAGGCAGGAATCAGTCAGCAGGCTATAATCATGTAATTCACCTCTGAGAAATCATGCTGCTGAGCTGGCAATAATCAAGTGATGAGCAGGCAGGAATTACGCAGCACAGGTGGCAATTGTCAAGCAGCTGACAGGCAGGAATCGTGCAGCTCAGCTGGCAATTGTCAAGCAGATGAACAGACAGTAATCACGCAGCTCAGCAGGCCCTGATCACGTGACTGAGCATGCACTGTTCACGTGGCTGATCATACACCTATCACATGACTGATCATGCACTGATCACGTGAATGATCATGCACTGATCACGTGGCTATCATGCACTGATCACTTGGCTGACATACACTGATCACGTGCCTGGTCATGCACTGATCACGTGGCTGATCATGCACTGATCACGTGACTGATCATGCACTGATCTCGTGTCTGATCATGCACTGATCACGTGGCTATCATGCACTGCTCACGTGGCTGATCATGCCATGATCACGCAGCTACCATGTACTGGTCACATGACTGATCATGCACTGATCACGTGACTGATCATGCAGTGATCACGTGGCTATCATGAACTACTCACGTGGCTGATCATGCAATGATCATGTAGCTACCATGTACAGGTCACGTGAATGATCATACACCCATCAGGTGACTGATCATGCACTGATCACGTGGCTATCATGCACTGATCACGAGACTGATCATGCACTGTTCACGTCTATATCATGCACTGATCACATGACTGCCCGTGCACTGATCACGTGGATGATCATACACTAATCTTGTGACAGATCATGCACTGATCACGTGGCTGATCATGCACTGATACCGTGACTGAGCATGGACTGATCACATGACTATCATGTAGTGATCACGTGACTTAATGGCGCTGATCATGTGACTGATCATGCGCTGATCATGTTTGCTATCATACACTGATCATGTGCCTCTGGAGGCAATAAACAAAGAGCTGAGTAGGCACGAATCAAACAGTCAGCAGGCAATAATCATGGAACTCAGCTGTGAGGAATCATGCTGCTCAGCTGGCAATAATCAAGCAGCTGAGCAGGCAGGAATTCGCAGCACAGCTGGCAATTGTCAAGCAGATGACAGGCAGGAATCGTGCAGCTCAGCTGGCAATTGTCAAGCAGATGAGCAGACAGTAATCACGCAGCTCAGCAGGCCCAGATCACGGACTGAGCATGCACTGTTCACGTGGCTGATCATACACTGATCACGTGATGATCATGCACTGATCACTTGGATATCATGCACTGATCACGTGGCTGATCATACACTGTTAACGTGTCTGACCATGCACTGATCACGTGGCTGACCATACACTGCTCACGTAACTGATCATGCACTGATCACGTGGCTATCATGCACTGATCACGTGGCTGAACATGCACTGTTCACGTGGCTGATCACACACCTGTCACGTGACATATCATGCACTGATCACGTGGCACTCATGCACTGATCACGTGGCTGATCATACTCTGCTCACGTAACTCATGCACACATCACGTGGCTATCATGCACTGCTCACGTGGCTCGTCATGGAATGATCACGTAGCACCATATACTGGTAACGTGACTGATCATGCAAAGATCACGTAAATGATCATGCACTGTTCACGTGACTGATCATGTACTGATCACGTGACTGATCATGCACTGACCACGTGGCTATCATGCTCTTCTCACGTGGCTGATCATGCAACGATCACGTAGCAACCATGTACTGGTCACGTGACTGATCATGCACTGATCACGTAATTGATCCTGCACTGATCACGTGGCTCATCATGCACTGATCACTTGGCTGATCACACATGTATCACGTGACTGATCATGCACTGATCACGTGGCTCTCATGCACTGATCACGTGGCTGTCATTCACTGATCCCGTGGCTCTCATGCACTGATCACGTGGCTATCATGCACTGATCACGTGGCTATCATGCACTGATCACGTGGCTGATCATGCAATGATCACGTAGCTACCATGTACTGGTCACGTGACTGATCATGCACTGATCACGTGACTGATCATGCACTGATCACGTGGCTGATCATGCACTGATCACGTGGCTGATCACACTGTATCACGTGACTGATCATGCACTGATCACGTAACTGATCATGCACTGATCACGTGGCTATCATGCACTGATCACGTGGATATCATGCACTGATCACGTGGCTGATCACACACGATCACGTGACTGATCATGCACTGATCACGTGGCTATCATGCACTGATCACGTGGCTATCATGCACTGATCACGTGGCTGATCATGCACTGATCACGGAGCTGCCATGCACTGATCACGTGACTGATCATGCAATGATCACGGAGCTGCCATGCACTGATCACGTGACTGATCATGCACTGATCAGGTAATTGATCATGCACTGATCATGTGACTGATCATGCACTGATCACGTGACTGATCATGCACTGATCACGTGACTGATCATGCACTGATCACGTGGCTATCATGCAGTGATCACGTGGCTGATCATGCAATGATCACGCAGCTACCATGTACTTGTCACATGACTGATCATGCACTGATCACATAATTGATCATGCACTGATCACGTGGCTTATCATGCACTGATCATGTGACTGATCATGCACTGATCATGTTTGGTGTCACACACTGATCATGTGCTGATGGAGGCAATGAACAAAGAGCTGAGTAGGCAGGAATCAGTCAGCAGGCTATAATCATGGAACTCAGCTCTGAGAAATCATGCTGCTCAGCTGGCAATAATCAAGTAGATGAGCAGGCAGGAATTACGCAGCACAGCTGGCAATTGTCAAGCAGATGACAGGCAGGAATCGTGCAGCTCAGCTGGCAATTGTCAAGCAGATGAGCAGACAGTAATCACGCAGCTCAGCAGGCCCTGATCACGTGACTGAGCATGCACTGTTCACGTGGCTGATCACACACTGATCACGTGACTGATCATGCACTGATCACGTGACTGATCATGCACTGATCACGTGGCTATCATGCACTGATCACGTGGCTGATCATGCACTGATCACGTGCCTGATCATGCACTGATCACGTGGCTGATCATGCACTGATCACGTGACTGATCATGCACTGATCACGTGGCTGATCACGCACTGATCACGTGGCTATCATGCACTGATCACGTGGCTGATCATGCATGATCACGCAGCTATCATGCACTGATCACGTGACTGATCATGCACTGATCACGTGACTGATCATGCACTGATCACGTGACTGATCATGCACTGATCACGTGGCTATCATGCACTGCTCACGTGGCTGATCATGCATGATCACGCAGCTACCATGTACTGGTCACATGACTGATCATGCACTGATCACGTGACTGATCATGCAGTGATCACGTGGCTATCATGCACTACTCACGTGGCTGATCATGCAATGATCATGTAGCTACCATGTACAGGTCACGTGAATGATCATACACCCATCAGGTGACTGATCATGCACTGATCACGTGGCTATCATGCACTGATCACGAGACTGATCATGCACTGATCACGTCTATATCATGCACTGATCACATGACTGCCCATGCACTGATCACGTGGATGATCATACACTAATCATGTGACAGATCATGCACTGATCACGTGGCTGATCATGCACTGATACCGTGACTGAGCATGGACTGATCACATGACTATCATGTAGTGATCACGTGACTTAATGGCGCTGATCATGTGACTGATCATGCGCTGATCATGTTTGCTATCATACACTGATCATGTGCCTCTGGAGGCAATAAACAAAGAGCTGAGTAGGCACGAATCAAACAGTCAGCAGGCAATAATCATGGAACTCAGCTGTGAGGAATCATGCTGCTCAGCTGGCAATAATCAAGCAGCTGAGCAGGCAGGAATTACGCAGCACAGCTGGCAATTGTCAAGCAGATGACAGGCAGGAATCGTGCAGCTCAGCTGGCAATTGTCAAGCAGATGACAGGCAGGAATCACGCAGCTCAGCTGGCAATTGTCAAGCAGATGAGCAGACAGTAATCACGCAGCTCATCAGGCACTGATCACGTGACTGATCATGCACTGATCACGTGGCTGATCATGCACTGATCACGTGATGATCATGCACTGATCACGTGGCTATCATGCACTGATCACGTGGCTGATCATGCACTGATCACGTGTCTGATCATGCACTGATCACGTGGCTGATCATGCACTGATCACGTAACTGATCATGCACTGATCACGTGACTGATCATGCACTGATCACGTGACTGATCATGCACTGATCACGTGGCTATCATGCACTGATCACGTGGCTGATCATGCACTGATCACGTAGCAACCATGTACTGGTCACGTGACTGATCATGCACTGATCACGTAATTGATCATGCACTGATCACGTGGCTGATCATGCACTGATCACGTGGCTGATCACACATGATCACGTGACTGATCATGCACTGATCACGTGGCTCTCATGCACTGATCACGTGGCTGTCATGCACTGATCACGTGGCTATCATGCACTGATCACGTGGCTGATCACACACGTATCACGTGACTGATCATGCACTGATCACGTGGCTGATCATGCACTGATCACGTGGCTATCATGCACTGATCACGTGGCTGATCATGCAATGATCACGTGGCTACCATGTACTGATCACGTGACTGATCATGCACTGATCACGTAATTGATCATGCACTGATCACGTGGCTGATCATGCACTGATCACGTGGCTGATCATGCACTGATCACGTGACTGATCATGCACTGATCACGTGACTGATCATGCACTGATCACGTGGCTATCATGCACTGATCACGTGGCTGACATGCACTGATCACGTGACTGATCATGCACTGATCACGTGGCTGATCATGCACTGATCACGTGGCTGTCATGCACTACTCACGTGGCTGATCATGCAATGATCACGTAGCTACCATGTACAGGTCACGTGAATGATCATACACCCATCAGGTGACTGATCATGCACTGATCACGTGGCTATCATGCACTGATCACGAGACTGATCATGCACTGATCACGTCTATATCATGCACTGATCACATGACTGCCCATGCACTGATCACGTGGATGATCATACACTAATCTTGTGACAGATCATGCACTGATCACGTGGCTGATCATGCACTGATACCGTGACTGAGCATGGACTGATCACATGACTATCATGTAGTGATCACGTGACTTAATGGCGCTGATCATGTGACTGATCATGCGCTGATCTTGTTTGCTATCATACACTGATCATGTGCCTCTGGAGGCAATAAACAAAGAGCTGAGTAGGCACGAATCAAACAGTCAGCAGGCAATAATCATGGAACACAGGTGTGAGGAATCATGCTGCTCAGCTGGCAATAATCAAGCAGCTGAGCAGGCAGGAATTACGCAGCACAGCTGGCAATTGTCAAGCAGATGACAGGCAGGAATCGTGCAGCTCAGCTGGCAATTGTCAAGCAGATGAGCAGACAGTAATCACGCAGCTCAGCAGGCCCAGATCACGTGACTGAGCATGCACTGTTCACGTGGCTGATCATACACTGATCACGTGATGATCATGCACTGATCACTTGGATATCATGCACTGATCACGTGGCTGATCATACACTGTTCACGTGTCTGACCATGCACTGATCACGTGGCTGATCATACACTGCTCACGTAACTGATCATGCACTGATCACGTGGCTATCATGCACTGATCACGTGGCTGATCATGCACTGATCACGTAGCAACCATGTACTGTCACGTGACTGATCATGCACTGATCACGACTGATCATGCACTGATCACGTGGCTCATCATGCGCTGATCACGTGGCTGATCACACTGTATCACGTGACTGATCATGCACTGATCACGTGGCTCTCATGCACTGATCACGTGGCTATCATGCACTGATCACGTGGCTGATCATGCACTGATCACGTGACTGATCATGCACTGATCACGTGTCTGATCATGCACTGATCACGTGGCTATCATGCACTGATCACGTGGCTGATCATGCCATGATCACGCAGCTACCATGTACTGGTCACATGACTGATCATGCACTGATCACGTGACTGATCATGCACTGATCACGTGGCGATCATGAACTACTCACGTGGCTGATCATGCAATGATCACGAGACTGATCATGCACTGTTCACGTCTATATCATGCACTGATCACATGACTGCCCGTGCACTGATCACGTGGATGATCATACACTAATCTTGTGACAGATCATGCACTGATCACGTGGCTGATCATGCACTGATACCGTGACTGAGCATGGACTGATCACATGACTATCATGTAGTGATCACGTGACTTAATGGCGCTGATCATGTGACTGATTATGCGCTGATCATGTTTGCTATCATACAGTGATCATGTGCCTCTGGAGGCAATAAACAAAGAGCTGAGTAGGCACGAATCAAACAGTCAGCAGGCAATAATCATGGAACTCAGGTGTGAGGAATCATGCTGCTCAGCTGGCAATAATCAAGCAGCTGAGCAGGCAGGAATTATGCAGCACAGCTGGCAATTGTCAAGCAGATGACAGGCAGGAATCGTGCAGCTCAGCTGGCAATTGTCAAGCAGATGAGCAGACAGTAATCACGCAGCTCAGCAGGCCCAGATCACGTGACTGAGCATGCACTGTTCACGTGGCTGATCATACACTGATCACGTGATGATCATGCACTGATCACGTGGATATCATGCACTGATCACGTGGCTGATCATACACTGTTCACGTGTCTGACCATGCACTGATCACGTGGCTGATCATACACTGCTCAGGTAACTGATCATGCACTGATCACGTGGCTATCATGCACTGATCACGTGGCTGAACCTGCACTGTTCACGTGGCTGATCACACCTGTCACGTGACATATCATGCACTGATCACGTGGCACTCATGCACTGATCACGTGGCTGATCATACTCTGCTCACGTAACTCATGCACACATCACGTGGCTATCATGCTCTGCTCACGTGGCTGATCATGCAATGATCACTTAGCAACCATGTACTGGTCACGTGACTGATCATGCACTGATCACGTAATGATCCTGCACTGATCAAGTGGCTCATCATGCACTGATCACGTGATGATCATGCACTGATCATGTGGATATCATGCACTGATCACGTGGCTGATCATACACTGTTCACGTGTTTGACCATGCACTGATCACGTGGCTGATCATGCACTGATCACGTAACTGATCATGCACTGATCACGTGGCTATCATGCACTGATCACGTGGCTGAACATGCACTGTTCACGTGGCTGATCACACACCTGTCACGTGACTTATCATGCACTGATCACGTGGCACTCATGCACTGATCACGTGGCTGATCATACTCTGCTCACGTGACTCATGCACACATCACGTGACTATCATGCACTGATCACGTGGCTCGTCATGGAATGATCACGTAGCTACCATATACTGGTCATGTGACTGATCATGCACAGATCACGTCAATGATCATGCACTGTTCAAGTGACTGATCATGTACTGATCACGTGACTGATCATGCACTGATCACGTGGCTATCATGCTCAGCTCACGTGGCTGATCATGCAAGGATCACGTAACAACCATGTACTTGTCACGTGACTGATCATGCACTGATCACGTAATTGATCCTGCACTGATCACGTGGCTCATCATGCACTGATCACGTGGCTGATCACACATGTATCACGTGACTGATCATGCACTGATCACGTGGCTCTCATGCACTGATCATGTGGCTATCATGCACTGATCACGTGGCTATCATGAACTGATCACGTGGCTGATCACGCACTGATCACGTAGCTACCATGTACTGGTCATGTGACTGATCATGCACTGATCACGTAATTGATCCTGCACTGATCACATGGCTCATCACGCACTGATCCGGTGGCTGATCACACTCGTATCACGTGACTGATCATGTACAGATCACGTAAATAATCATGCAGTGATCACGTGGCTGATCATGCACTGATCACGTGGCTAACATGCACTGATCACGTGGCTGATCACACACGTATCACGTGACTAATCATGCACTGATCACGTGGCTATCATGCACTGATCACGTGGCTATCATGCACTGATCACGTGGCTGATCATGCACTGATCACGGAGCTGCCATGCACTGGTCACGTGACTGATCATGCACTGATCACGTAATTGATCATGCACTGATCACGTGACTGATCATGCACTGATCACGTAACTGATCATGCACTGATCACGTGACTGATCATGCACTGATCACGTGGCTATCATGCACTGCTCACGTGGCTGATCATGCAATGATCACGCAACTACCATGTACTTGTCACATGACTGATCATGCACTGATCACATAATTGATCATGCACTGATCACCTGGCTTATCATGCACTGATCATGTGACTGATCATGTGCTGATCATGTTTGGTGTCACACACTGATCATGTGCCTATGGAGGCAATGAACATAGAGCTGAGTAGGCACGAATCAGTCAGCAGGCTATAATCATGTAATTCACCTCTGAAATCATGCTGCTGAGCTGGCAATAATCAAGTAGATGAGCAGGCAGGAATTACGCAGCACAGGTGGCAATTGTCAAGCAGCTGACAGGCAGGAATCGTGCAGCTCAGCTGGCAATTGTCAAGCAGATGAGCAGACAGTAATCACGCAGCTCAGCATGCCCTGATCACGTGACTGAGCATGCACTGTTCACGTGGCTGATCACACACCTATCACATGACTGATCATGCACTGATCATGTGACTGATCATGCACTGATCACGTGGCTATCATGCACTGATCACTTGGCTGGACATACACTGATCACGTGCCTGGTCATGCACTGATCACGTGGCTGATCATGCACTGATCACGTGACTGATCATGCACTGATCTCGTGTCTGATCATGCACTGATCACGTGGCTATCATGCACTGATCACGTGGCTGATCATGCATGATCACGCCATGATCACGCAGCTACCATGTACTGGTCACATGACTGATCATGCACTGATCACGTGACTGATCATGCACTGATCACGTGGCTATCATGCACTGATCACGTGGCTGATCATGCACTGATCACGTGGCTATCATGCACTGATCACGTGACTGATCATGCACTGATCACGTGGCTGATCATGCACTGATCACGTGGCTGATCATGCACTGATCACGTGACTATCATGCACTGATCACGTGGCACTCATGCACTGATCACGTGGCTGATCATGCACTGATCACGTAACTCATGCACACATCACGTGGCTATCATGCACTGATCACGTGGCTGTCATGCACTGATCACGTAGCTACCATATACTGATCACGTGACTGATCATGCACTGATCACGTGAATGATCATGCACTGATCACGTGACTGATCATGCACTGATCACGTGACTGATCATGCACTGATCACGTGGCTATCATGCACTGATCACGTGGCTGATCATGCACTGATCACGTAGCTACCATGTACTGTCACGTGACTGATCATGCACTGATCACGTAATTGATCATGCACTGATCACGTGGCTCATCATGCACTGATCACGTGGCTGATCACACATGATCACGTGACTGATCATGCACTGATCACGTGGCTGATCATGCACTGATCACGTGGCTATCATGCACTGATCACGTGGCTATCATGCACTGATCACGTGGCTGATCATGCACTGATCACGTAGCTACCATGCACTGATCACGTGACTGATCATGCACTGATCACGTAATTGATCATGCACTGATCACGTGGCTGATCATGCACTGATCACGTGGCTGATCATGCTGATCACGTGACTGATCATGTACTGATCACGTGACTGATCATGCACTGATCACGTGGCTATCCTGCACTGATCACGTGGCTAACATGCACTGATCACGTGGCTGATCACACGTATCACGTGACTAATCATGCACTGATCACGTGGCTATCATGCACTGATCACGTGGCTATCATGCACTGATCACGTGGCTGATCATGCAATGATCACGGAGCTGCCATGCACTGGTCACGTGACTGATCATGCACTGATCAGGTAATTGATCATGCACTGATCATGTGACTGATCATGCACTGATCACGTGACTGATCATGCACTGATCACGTGACTGATCATGCACTGATCACGTGGCTATCATGCACTGCTCACGTGGCTGATCATGCAATGATCACGCAGCTACCATGCACTGTCACATGACTGATCATGCACTGATCACATAATTGATCATGCACTGATCACGTGGCTTATCATGCATTGATCATGTGACTGATCATGTGCTGATCATGTTTGGTGTCACACACTGATCATGTGCCTATGGAGGCAATGAACATAGAGCTGAGTAGGCAGGAATCAGTCAGCGGGCTATAATCATGTAATTCACCTCTGAGAAATCATGCTGCTGAGCTGGCAATAATCAAGTAGATGAGCAGGCAGGAATTACGCAGCACAGGTGGCAATTGTCAAGCAGCTGACAGGCAGGAATCGTGCAGCTCAGCTGGCAATTGTCAAGCAGATGAGCAGACAGTAATCACGCAGCTCAGCAGGCCCTGATCACGTGACTGAGCATGCACTGTTCACGTGGCTGATCACACACCTATCACATGACTGATCATGCACTGATCATGTGAATGATCATGCACTGATCACGTGGCTATCATGCACTGATCACGTGGCTGACATACACTGATCACGTGCTGGTCATGCACTGATCACGTGGCTGATCATGCACTGATCACGTGACTGATCATGCACTGATCTCGTGTCTGATCATGCACTGATCACGTGGCTATCATGCACTGCTCACGTGGCTGATCATGCATGATCACGCCATGATCACGCAGCTACCATGTACTGGTCACATGACTGATCATGCACTGATCACGTGACTGATCATGCAGTGATCACGTGGCTATCATGAACTACTCACTTGGCTGATCATGCAATGATCATGTAGCTACCATGTACAGGTCACGTGAATGATCATACACCCATCAGGTGACTGATCATGCACTGATCACGTGGCTATCATGCACTGATCACGAGACTGATCATGCACTGTTCACGTCTATATCATGCAATGATCACATGACTGCCCGTGCACTGATCACGTGGATGATCATACACTAATCTTGTGACAGATCATGCACTGATCACGTGGCTGATCATGCACTGATACCGTGACTGAGCATGGACTGATCACATGACTATCATGTGGTGATCACGTGACTTAATGGCGCTGATCATGTGACTTATCATGCGCTGATCATGTTTGCTATCATACACTGATCATGTGCCTCTGGAGGCAATAAACAAAGAGCTGAGTAGGCACGAATCAAACAGTCAGCAGGCAATAATCATGGAACTCAGGTGTGAGAAATCATGCTGCTCAGCTGGCAATAATCAAGCAGCTGAGCAGGCAGGAATTACGCAGCACAGCTGGCAATTGTCAAGCAGATGACAGGCAGGAATCGTGCAGCTCAGCTGGCAATTGTCAAGCAGATGAGCAGACAGTAATCACGCAGCTCAGCAGGCCCAGATCACGGGACTGAGCATGCACTGTTCACGTGGCTGATCATACACTGATCACGTGATGATCATGCACTGATCACTTGGATATCATGCACTGATCACGTGGCTGATCATACACTGCTCACGTAACTCATGCACTGATCACGTGGCTATCATGCACTGATCACGTGGCTGAACATGCACTGTTCACGTGGCTGATCACACACCTGTCACGTGACATATCATGCACTGATCACGTGGCACTCATGCACTGTTCACGTGGCTGATCATACTCTGCTCACGTAACTCATGCACACATCACGTGGCTATCATGCACTGCTCACGTGGCTCGTCATGGAATGATCACGTAGCAACCATATACTGGTAACGTGACTGATCATGCACAGATCACGTAAATGATCATGCACTGTTCACGTGACTGATCATGTACTGATCACGTGACTGATCATGCACTGACCACGTGGCTATCATGCTCTGCTCACGTGGCTGATCATGCAACGATCACGTAGCAACCATGTACTGGTCACGTGACTGATCATGCACTGATCACGTAATTGATCCTGCACTGATCACGTGGCTCATCATGCACTGATCACGTGGCTGATCACACATGTATCACGTGACTGATCATGCACTGATCACGTGGCTCTCATGCACTGATCACGTGGCTGTCATGCACTGATCACGTGGATATCATGCACTGATCACGTGGCTGATCATACACTGATCACGTGACTGATCATGCACTGATCACGTGGCTATCATGCACTGATCACGTGGCTGATCATGCACTGATCACGTGGCTGATCACACTGATCACGTGACTATCATGCACTGATCACGTGGAACTCATGCACTGATCACGTGGCTGATCATGCACTGATCACGTAACTCATGCACTGATCACGTGGCTATCATGCACTGATCACGTGGCTGTCATGCACTGATCACGTAGCTACCATATACTGGTCACGTGACTGATCATGCACTGATCACGTAAATGATCATGCACTGATCACGTGACTGATCATGCACTGATCACGTGACTGATCATGCACTGATCACGTGGCTATCATGCACTGCTCACGTGGCTGATCATGCAATGATCACGTAGCAACCATGTACTGGTCACGTGACTGATCATGCACTGATCACGTAATTGATCATGCACTGATCACGTGGCTCATCATGCACTGATCACGTGGCTGATCACACATGATCAAGTGACTGATCATGCACTGATCACGTGGCTATCATGCACTGATCACGTGACTGATCATGCACTGATCCCGTGGATATCATGCACTGATCACGTGGCTGATCACACACGTATCACGTGACTGATCATGCACTGATCACGTGGCTGATCATGCACTGATCACGTGGCTATCATGCACTGATCACGTGGCTGATCATGCACTGATCACGTAGCTACCATGCACTGATCACGTGACTGATCATGCACTGAGCACGTAATTGATCATGCACTGATCACGTGGCTGATCATGCACTGATCACGTGGCTGATCATGCACTGATCACGTGACTGATCATGCACTGATCACGTGACTGATCATGCACTGATCACGTGGCTATCATGCACTGATCACGTGGCTGATCATACACTGATCACGTGACTGATCATGCACTGATCACGTGGCTGATCATGCACTGATCACGTGGCTGATCATGCACTGATCACGTGACTGATCATGCACTGATCACGTGACTGATCATGCACTGATCACGTGGCTGATCATGCACTGATCACGTGGCTGATCATGCACTGATCACGTGACTGATCATGCACTGATCACGTGGCATCATGCACTGATCACGTGGCTGATCATGCACTGATCACGTGACTCATGCACTGATCACGTGGCTATCATGCACTGATCACTTGGCTGGACATACACTGATCACGTGCCTGTCATGCACTGATCACGTGGCTGATCATGCACTGATCACGTGACTGATCATGCACTGATCTCGTGTCTGATCATGCACTGATCACGTGGCTATCATGCACTGCTCACGTGGCTGATCATGCCATGATCACGCAGCTACCATGTACTGGTCACGTGACTGATCATGCACTGATCACGTGACTGATCATGCAGTGATCACGTGGCTGATCATGAACTACTCACGTGGCTGATCATGCAATGATCACGGGACTGATCATGCACTGTTCACGTCTATATCATGCACTGATAACATGACTGCCCATGCACTGATCACGTGGATGATCATACACTAATCTTGTGACAGATCATGCACTGATCACGTGGCTGATCATGCACTGATACCGTGACTGAGCATGGACTGATCACATGACTATCATGTAGTGATCACGTGACTTAATGGCGCTGATCATGTGACTGATCATGCACTGATCATGTTTGCTATCATACACTGATCATGTGCCTCTGGAGGCAATAAACAAAGAGCTGAGTAGGCACGAATCAAACAGTCAGCAGGCAATAATCATGGAACTCAGCTGTGAGGAATCATGCTGCTCAGCTGGCAATAATCAAGCAGCTGAGCAGGCAGGAATTACGCAGCACAGCTGGCAATTGTCAAGCAGATGACAGGCAGGAATCGTGCAGCTCAGCTGGCAATTGTCAAGCAGATGAGCAGACAGTAATCACGCAGCTCAGCAGGCCCAGATCACGTGACTGAGCATGCACTGTTCACGTGGCTGATCATACACTGATCACGTGATGATCATGCACTGATCACTTGGATATCATGCACTGATCACGTGGCTGATCATACACTGTTCACGTGTCTGACCATGCACTGATCACGTGGCTGATCATACACTGCTCACGTAACTGATCATGCACTGATCACGTGGCTATCATGCACTGATCACGTGGCTGAACATGCACTGTTCACGTGGCTGATCACACACCTGTCACGTGACATATCATGCACTGATCACGTGGCACTCATGCACTGATCACGTGGCTGATCATACACTGATCACGTGTCTGATCATGCACTGATCACGTGGCTGATCATGCACTGCTCACGTGACTGATCATGCACTGATCACGTGGCTATCATGCACTGATCACGTGGCTGATCATGCACTGATCACGTGGCTGATCATACTGATCACGTGACTGATCATGCACTGATCACGTGGCTGATCATGCACTGATCATGTAACTGATCATGCACTGATCACGTGGCTATCATGCACTGATCACGTGGCTGATCATGCACTGTTCACGTGGCTGATCACACACCTGATCACGTGACATATCATGCACTGATCACGTGGCACTCATGCACTGATCACGTGGCTGATCATACACTGATCACGTGACTCATGCACTGATCACGTGGCTATCATGCACTGCTCACGTGGCTGTCATGCAATGATCACGTAGCTACCATGTACTGTCACGTGACTGATCATGCACTGATCACGTAACTGATCATGCACTGATCACGTGACTGATCATGCACTGATCACGTGACTGATCATGCACTGATCACGTGGCTATCATGCACTGATCACGTGGCTGATCATGCAATGATCATGTAGCTACCATGTACTGGTCACGTGACTGATCATGCACTGATCACGTAATTGATCATGCACTGATCACGTGGCTGATCATGCACTGATCACGTGGCTGATCACACTGATCACGTGACTGATCATGCACTGATCACGTGGCTATCATGCACTGATCACGTGGCTGATCATGCACTGATCACGTGGATATCATGCACTGATCACGTGGCTGATCATGCACTGATCACGTGACTGATCATGCACTGATCACGTGGCTATCATGCACTGATCACGTGGCTATCATGCACTGATCATGTGGCTGATCATGCACTGATCATGTAGCTATCATGCACTGATCACGTGACTGATCATGCACTGATCACGTGGCTGATCATGCACTGATCACGTGGCTGATCATGCACTGATCACGTGGCTATCATGCACTGATCACGTGGCTGATCATGCACTGATCACGTGACTGATCATGCACTGATCACGTGGCTGATCATGCACTGATCACGTGGCTATCATGCACTGATCACGTGGCTGATCATGCACTGATCACGTAGCTATCATGCACTGATCACGTGACTGATCATGCACTGATCACGTGATTGATCATGCACTGATCACGTGGCTGATCATGCACTGATCACGTGGCTGATCATGCACTGATCACGTGACTGATCATGCACTGATCACGTGACTGATCATGCACTGATCACGTGGCTATCATGCACTGATCACGTGGCTGATCATGCACTGATCACGTGCTGATCATGCACTGATCACGTGGCTGATCATGCACTGATCACGTGACTGATCATGCACTGATCACGTGACTGATCATGCACTGATCACGTGGCTATCATGCACTGCTCACGTGGCTGTCATGCAATGATCACGTAGCTACCATATACTGGTCACGTGACTGATCATGCACTGATCACGTAAATGATCATGCACTGATCACGTGACTGATCATGCACTGATCACGTGACTGATCATGCACTGATCACGTGGCTATCATGCACTGATCACGTGGCTATCATGCACTGATCACGTGGCTGATCATGCACTGATCACGTAGCTATCATGCACTGATCACGTGACTGATCATGCACTGATCACGTGGCTGATCATGCACTGATCACGTGGCTGATCATGCACTGATCACGTGGCTGATCATGCACTGATCACGTGGCTGATCATGCACTGATCACGTGACTGATCATGCACTGATCACGTGGCTATCATGCACTGATCACGTGACTGATCATGCACTGATCACGTGACTGATCATGCACTGATCACGTGGCTATCATGCACTGCTCACGTGGCTGATCATGCCATGATCACGCAGCTACCATGTACTGGTCACATGACTGATCATGCACTGATCACGTGACTGATCATGCAGTGATCACGTGGCTATCATGCACTACTCACGTGGCTGATCATGCAATGATCATGTAGCTACCATGTACAGGTCACGTGAATGATCATACACCCATCAGGTGACTGATCATGCACTGATCACGTGGCTATCATGCACTGATCACGAGACTGATCATGCACTGATCACGTCTATATCATGCACTGATCACATGACTGCCCATGCACTGATCACGTGGATGATCATACACTAATCATGTGACAGATCATGCACTGATCACGTGGCTGATCATGCACTGATACCGTGACTGAGCATGGACTGATCACATGACTATCATGTAGTGATCACGTGACTTAATGGCGCTGATCATGTGACTGATCATGCGCTGATCATGTTTGCTATCATACACTGATCATGTGCCTCTGGAGGCAATAAACAAAGAGCTGAGTAGGCACGAATCAAACAGTCAGCAGGCAATAATCATGGAACTCAGCTGTGAGGAATCATGCTGCTCAGCTGGCAATAATCAAGCAGCTGAGCAGGCAGGAATTACGCAGCACAGCTGGCAATTGTCAAGCAGATGACAGGCAGGAATCGTGCAGCTCAGCTGGCAATTGTCAAGCAGATGAGCAGACAGTAATCACGCAGCTCAGCAGGCCCAGATCACGTGACTGAGCATGCACTGTTCACGTGGCTGATCATACACTGATCACGTGATGATCATGCACTGATCACTTGGATATCATGCACTGATCACGTGGCTGATCATACACTGTTCACGTGTCTGACCATGCACTGATCACGTGGCTGATCATACACTGCTCACGTAACTGATCATGCACTGATCACGTGGCTATCATGCACTGATCACGTGGCTGAACATGCACTGTTCACGTGGCTGATCACACACCTGTCACGTGACATATCATGCACTGATCACGTGGCACTCATGCACTGATCACGTGGCTGATCATACTCTGCTCACGTAACTCATGCACACATCACGTGGCTATCATGCACTGCTCACGTGGCTCGTCATGGAATGATCACGTAGCTACCATATACTGGTCACGTGACTGATCATGCACAGATCACGTAAATGATCATGCACTGTTCACGTGACTGATCATGTACTGATCACGTGACTGATCATGCACTGATCACGTGGCTATCATGCTCTGCTCACGTGGCTGATCATGCAACGATCACGTAGCAACCATGTACTGGTCACGTGACTGATCATGCACTGATCACGTAATTGATCCTGCACTGATCACGTGGCTCATCATGCACTGATCACGTGGCTGATCACACATGTATCACGTGACTGATCATGCACTGATCACGTGGCTCTCATGCACTGATCACGTGGCTGTCATGCACTGATCACGTGGATATCATGCACTGATCACGTGGCTGATCACACACTGATCACATGACTGATCATGCACTGATCACGTGGCTATCATGCACTGATCACGTGGCTATCATGCACTGATCACGTGGCTGATCATGCAATGATCACGTAGCTACCATGTACTGATCACGTGACTGATCATGCACTGATCACGTAATTGATCATGCACTGATCATGGCTGATCATGCACTGATCACGTGGCTGATCATGCACTGATCACGTAACTGATCATGCACTGATCACGTGACTGATCATGCACTGATCACGTGGCTATCATGCACTGATCACTTGGCTGATCATACACTGATCACGTGCCTGATCATGCACTGATCACGTGGCTGATCATGCACTGATCACGTGACTGATCATGCACTGATCACGTGTCTGATCATGCACTGATCACGTGGCTATCATGCACTGCTCACGTGGCTGATCATGCATGATCACGCAGCTACCATGTACTGGTCACATGACTGATCATGCACTGATCACGTGACTGATCATGCACTGATCACGTGGCTATCATGCACTACTCACGTGGCTGATCATGCAATGATCATGTAGCTACCATGTACAGGTCACGTGAATGATCATACACCCATCAGGTGACTGATCATGCACTGATCACGTGGCTATCATGCACTGATCACGAGACTGATCATGCACTGATCACGTCTATATCATGCACTGATCACATGACTGCCCATGCACTGATCACGTGGATGATCATACACTAATCTTGTGACAGATCATGCACTGATCACGTGGCTGATCATGCACTGATACCGTGACTGAGCATGGACTGATCACATGACTATCATGTAGTGATCACGTGACTTAATGGCGCTGATCATGTGACTGATCATGCGCTGATCATGTTTGCTATCATACACTGATCATGTGCCTCTGGAGGCAATAAACAAAGAGCTGAGTAGGCACGAATCAAACAGTCAGCAGGCAATAATCATGGAACTCAGGTGTGAGGAATCATGCTGCTCAGCTGGCAATAATCAAGCAGCTGAGCAGGCAGGAATTACGCAGCACAGCTGGCAATTGTCAAGCAGATGACAGGCAGGAATCGTGCAGCTCAGCTGGCAATTGTCAAGCAGATGAGCAGACAGTAATCACGCAGCTCAGCAGGCCCAGATCACGTGACTGAGCATGCACTGTTCACGTGGCTGATCATACACTGATCACGTGATGATCATGCACTGATCACGTGGATATCATGCACTGATCACGTGGCTGATCATACACTGATCACGTGACTGATCATGCACTGATCACGTGGCTGATCATGCACTGATCACGTGGCTGATCATGCACTGATCACGTGGCTGATCACACACTGTCACGTGACATATCATGCACTGATCACGTGGCACTCATGCACTGATCACGTGGCTGATCATACTCTGCTCACGTAACTCATCATGCACACATCACGTGGCTATCATGCACTGCTCACGTGGCTGTCATGGAATGATCACGTAGCTACCATATACTGGTCACGTGACTGATCATGCACTGATCACGTAAATGATCATGCACTGATCACGTGACTGATCATGCACTGATCACGTGACTGATCATGCACTGATCACGTGGCTATCATGCACTGCTCACGTGGCTGATCATGCACGATCACGTAGCAACCATGTACTGGTCACGTGACTGATCATGCACTGATCACGTAATTGATCATGCACTGATCACGTGACTCATCATGAACTGATCACGTGGCTGATCACACAGTATCACGTGACTGATCATGCACTGATCACGTGACTGATCATGCACTGATCACGTGGCTATCATGCACTGATCACGTGACTGATCACACGTATCACATGACTGATCATGCACTGAACATGTGGCTATCATGCACTGATCACGTGACTGATCATGCACTGATCACGTGACTGATCATGCACTGATCACGTGACTGATCATGCACTGATCACGTGGCTATCATGCACTGATCACGTGGCTGATCATGCACTGATCACGTGGCTATCATGCACTGATCACATGACTGATCATGCACTGATCACATGACTGATCATGCACTGATCACGTGGCTTATCATGCACTGATCATGTGACTGATCATGTGCTGATCATGTTTGCTATCATACACTGATCATGTGCCTCTGGAGGCAATGAACAAAGAGCTGAGTAGGCACGAATCAATCAGCAGGCAATAATCATGGAACTCAGCTGTGAGGAATCATGCTGCTCAGCTGGCAATAATCAAGCAGCTGAGCAGGCAGGAATTACGCAGCACAGCTGGCAATTGTCAAGCAGATGACAGGCAGGAATCGTGCAGCTCAGCTGGCAATTGTCAAGCAGATGAGCAGACAGTAATCACGCAGCTCAGCAGGCCCTGATCACGTGACTGAGCATGCACTGTTCACGTGGCTGATCATACACTGATCACGTGATGATCATGCACTGATCACTTGGATATCATGCACTGATCACGTGGCTGATCATACACTGTTCACGTGTCTGACCATGCACTGATCACGTGGCTGATCATACACTGCTCACGTAACTGATCATGCACTGATCACGTGGCTATCATGCACTGATCACGTGGCTGAACATGCACTGATCACGTGGCTGATCACACCTGTCACGTGACATATCATGCACTGATCACGTGGCACTCATGCACTGATCACGTGGCTGATCATACTCTGCTCACGTAACTGATCATGCACACATCACGTGGCTATCATGCACTGCTCACGTGGCTGTCATGGAATGATCACGTAGCTACCATATACTGGTCACGTGACTGATCATGCACTGATCACGTAAATGATCATGCACTGTCACGTGACTGATCATGCACTGATCACGTGACTGATCATGCACTGATCACGTGGCTGATCATGCACTGATCACGTGGCTGATCATGCACTGATCACGTGGCTGATCATGCACTGATCACGTGGCTGATCATGCACTGATCACGTGACTGATCATGCACTGATCACGTGACTGATCATGCACTGATCACGTGGCTATCATGCACTGATCACGTGGCTGATCATGCACTGATCACGTGACTGATCATGCACTGATCACGTGACTGATCATGCACTGATCACGTGACTGATCATGCACTGATCACGTGGCTGATCATGCACTGATCACGTGGCTGATCATGCACTGATCACGTGACTGATCATGCACTGATCACGTGATGATCATGCACTGATCAGTGGCTATCATGCACTGATCACGTGGCTGATCATGCACTGATCACGTGACTGATCATGCACTGATCACTGGCTATCATGCACTGATCACGTGGCTATCATGCACTGATCACGTGGCTGATCATGCACTGATCACGTGACTGATCATGCACTGATCACGTCTATATCATGCACTGATCACATGACTGCCCATGCACTGATCACGTGGATGATCATGCACTGATCATGTGACTGATCATGCACTGATCACGTGGCTATCATGCACTGATCACGTGGCTGATCATGCACTGATCACGTAGCTATCATGCACTGATCACGTGACTGATCATGCACTGATCACGTGACTGATCATGCACTGATCACGTGACTGATCATGCACTGATCACGTGACTGATCATGCACTGATCACGTGACTGATCATGCACTGATCACGTGGCTATCATGCACTGATCACGTGGCTGATCATGCACTGATCACGTAGCTACCATGCACTGATCACGTGACTGATCATGCACTGATCACGTGATTGATCATGCACTGATCACGTGGCTGATCATGCACTGATCACGTGGCTGATCATGCACTGATCACGTGACTGATCATGCACTGATCACGTGACTGATCATGCACTGATCACGTGGCTATCATGCACTGATCACGTGGCTGATCATGCACTGATCACGTGCCTGATCATGCACTGATCACATGACTGATCATGCACTGATCACGTGACTGATCATGCACTGATCACGTGGCTATCATGCACTACTCACGTGGCTGATCATGCAATGATCATGTAGCTACCATGTACTGGTCACGTGACTGATCATACACCCATCAGTGACTGATCATGCACTGATCACGTGGCTATCATGCACTGATCACGTGGCTGATCATGCACTGATCACGTGCCTGATCATGCACTGATCACGTGACTGATCATGCACTGATCACGTGGCTGATCATGCACTGATCACGTGGCTGATCATGCACTGATCACGTGGCTGATCATGCACTGATACCGTGACTGAGCATGGACTGATCACATGACTATCATGTAGTGATCACGTGACTTAATGGCGCTGATCATGTGACTGATCATGCGCTGATCATGTTTGCTATCATACACTGATCATGTGCCTCTGGAGGCAATAAACAAAGAGCTGAGTAGGCACGAATCAAACAGTCAGCAGGCAATAATCATGGAACTCAGCTGTGAGGAATCATGCTGCTCAGCTGGCAATAATCAAGCAGCTGAGCAGGCAGGAATTACGCAGCACAGCTGGCAATTGTCAAGCAGATGACAGGCAGGAATCGTGCAGCTCAGCTGGCAATTGTCAAGCAGATGAGCAGACAGTAATCACGCAGCTCAGCAGGCCCAGATCACGTGACTGAGCATGCACTGTTCACGTGGCTGATCATACACTGATCACGTGATGATCATGCACTGATCACTTGGATATCATGCACTGATCACGTGGCTGATCATACACTGTTCACGTGTCTGACCATGCACTGATCACGTGGCTGATCATACACTGCTCACGTAACTGATCATGCACTGATCACGTGGCTATCATGCACTGATCACGTGGCTGAACATGCACTGTTCACGTGGCTGATCACACACCTGTCACGTGACATATCATGCACTGATCACGTGGCACTCATGCACTGATCACGTGGCTGATCATACTCTGCTCACGTAACTGATCATGCACACATCACGTGGCTATCATGCACTGCTCACGTGGCTGTCATGGAATGATCACGTAGCTACCATATACTGGTCACGTGACTGATCATGCACTGATCACGTAAATGATCATGCACTGTTCACGTGACTGATCATGTACTGATCACGTGACTGATCATGCACTGATCACGTGGCTATCATGCACTGCTCACGTGGCTGATCATGCACTGATCACGTAGCAACCATGCACTGATCACGTAATTGATCATGCACTGATCACGTGGCTCATCATGCACTGATCACGTGGCTGATCACACATGTATCACGTGACTGATCATGCACTGATCACGTGGCTCTCATGCACTGATCACGTGGCTGTCATGCACTGATCACGTGGATATCATGCACTGATCACGTGGCTGATCACACGTATCACATGACTGATCATGCACTGATCACGTGGCTATCATGCACTGATCACGTGGCTATCATGCACTGATCACGTGGCTGATCATGCACTGATCACGTAGCTACCATGCACTGATCACGTGACTGATCATGCACTGATCACGTGACTGATCATGCACTGATCACGTGACTGATCATGCACTGATCACGTGGCTATCATGCACTGATCACGTGGCTGATCATGCACTGATCACGTGCCTGATCATGCACTGATCACATGACTGATCATGCACTGATCACGTGACTGATCATGCACTGATCACGTGGCTATCATGCACTGCTCACGTGGCTGATCATGCAATGATCATGTAGCTACCATGTACTGGTCACGTGACTGATCATACACCCATCAGGTGACTGATCATGCACTGATCACGTGGCTATCATGCACTGATCACGTGGCTGATCATGCACTGATCACGTGCCTGGTCATGCACTGATCACGTGACTGATCATGCACTGATCACGTGGCTGATCATGCACTGATCACGTGGCTGATCATGCACTGATCACGTGGCTGATCATGCACTGATACCGTGACTGAGCATGGACTGATCACATGACTATCATGTAGTGATCACGTGACTTAATGGCGCTGATCATGTGACTGATCATGCGCTGATCATGTTTGCTATCATACACTGATCATGTGCCTCTGGAGGCAATAAACAAAGAGCTGAGTAGGCACGAATCAAACAGTCAGCAGGCAATAATCATGGAACTCAGCTGTGAGGAATCATGCTGCTCAGCTGGCAATAATCAAGCAGCTGAGCAGGCAGGAATTACGCAGCACAGCTGGCAATTGTCAAGCAGATGACAGGCAGGAATCGTGCAGCTCAGCTGGCAATTGTCAAGCAGATGAGCAGACAGTAATCACGCAGCTCAGCAGGCCCTGATCACGTGACTGAGCATGCACTGTTCACGTGGCTGATCATACACTGATCACGTGATGATCATGCACTGATCACTTGGATATCATGCACTGATCACGTGGCTGATCATACACTGTTCACGTGTCTGACCATGCACTGATCACGTGGCTGATCATACACTGCTCACGTAACTGATCATGCACTGATCACGTGGCTATCATGCACTGATCACGTGGCTGAACATGCACTGTTCACGTGGCTGATCACACACCTGTCACGTGACATATCATGCACTGATCACGTGGCACTCATGCACTGATCACGTGGCTGATCATACTCTGCTCACGTAACTGATCATGCACACATCACGTGGCTATCATGCACTGCTCACGTGGCTCGTCATGGAATGATCACGTAGCTACCATATACTGGTCACGTGACTGATCATGCACAGATCACGTAAATGATCATGCACTGATCACGTGACTGATCATGCACTGATCACGTGGCTGATCATGCACTGATCACGTGGCTGATCATGCACTGATCACGTGGCTACCATGCACTGATCACGTGACTGATCATGCACTGATCACGTAATTGATCATGCACTGATCACGTGGCTGATCATGCACTGATCACGTGGCTGATCATGCACTGATCACGTGACTGATCATGCACTGATCACGTGGCTGATCATGCACTGATCACGTGGCTGATCATGCACTGATCACGTGGCTGATCATGCACTGATCACGTGGCTATCATGCACTGATCACGTGGCTGATCATGCACTGATCACGTGGCTATCATGCACTGATCACGTGGCTGATCACACACGTATCACGTGACTGATCATGCACTGATCACGTGGCATCATGCACTGATCACGTGGCTATCATGCACTGATCACGTGGCTGATCATGCAATGATCACGTAGCTACCATGTACTGTCACGTGACTGATCATGCACTGATCACGTAATTGATCATGCACTGATCACGTGGCTGATCATGCACTGATCACGTGGCTGATCATGCACTGATCACGTGACTGATCATGCACTGATCACGTGACTGATCATGCACTGATCACGTGGCTATCATGCACTGATCACGTGGCTGATCATACACTGATCACGTGCCTGATCATGCACTGATCACGTGGCTGATCATGCACTGATCACGTGACTGATCATGCACTGATCACGTGGCTGATCATGCACTGATCACGTGACTGATCATGCACTGATCACGTGACTGATCATGCACTGATCACGTGGCTATCATGCACTGCTCACGTGGCTGATCATGCCATGATCACGCAGCTACCATGTACTGGTCACATGACTGATCATGCACTGATCACGTGACTGATCATGCAGTGATCACGTGGCTATCATGCACTACTCACGTGGCTGATCATGCAATGATCATGTAGCTACCATGTACAGGTCACGTGAATGATCATACACCCATCAGGTGACTGATCATGCACTGATCACGTGGCTATCATGCACTGATCACGAGACTGATCATGCACTGATCACGTCTATATCATGCACTGATCACATGACTGCCCATGCACTGATCACGTGGATGATCATACACTAATCATGTGACAGATCATGCACTGATCACGTGGCTGATCATGCACTGATACCGTGACTGAGCATGGACTGATCACATGACTATCATGTAGTGATCACGTGACTTAATGGCGCTGATCATGTGACTGATCATGCGCTGATCATGTTTGCTATCATACACTGATCATGTGCCTCTGGAGGCAATAAACAAAGAGCTGAGTAGGCACGAATCAAACAGTCAGCAGGCAATAATCATGGAACTCAGGTGTGAGGAATCATGCTGCTCAGCTGGCAATAATCAAGCAGCTGAGCAGGCAGGAATTACGCAGCACAGCTGGCAATTGTCAAGCAGATGACAGGCAGGAATCGTGCAGCTCAGCTGGCAATTGTCAAGCAGATGAGCAGACAGTAATCACGCAGCTCAGCAGGCCCAGATCACGTGACTGAGCATGCACTGTTCACGTGGCTGATCATACACTGATCACGTGATGATCATGCACTGATCACTTGGATATCATGCACTGATCACGTGGCTGATCATACACTGTTCACGTGTCTGACCATGCACTGATCACGTGGCTGATCATACACTGCTCACGTAACTGATCATGCACTGATCACGTGGCTATCATGCACTGATCACGTGGCTGAACATGCACTGTTCACGTGGCTGATCACACACCTGTCACGTGACATATCATGCACTGATCACGTGGCACTCATGCACTGATCACGTGGCTGATCATACTCTGCTCACGTAACTCATGCACACATCACGTGGCTATCATGCACTGCTCACGTGGCTCGTCATGGAATGATCACGTAGCTACCATATACTGGTCACGTGACTGATCATGCACAGATCACGTAAATGATCATGCACTGTTCACGTGACTGATCATGTACTGATCACGTGACTGATCATGCACTGATCACGTGGCTATCATGCTCTGCTCACGTGGCTGATCATGCAACGATCACGTAGCAACCATGTACTGGTCACGTGACTGATCATGCACTGATCACGTAATTGATCATGCACTGATCACGTGGCTCATCATGCACTGATCACGTGGCTGATCACACATGTATCACGTGACTGATCATGCACTGATCACGTGGCTCTCATGCACTGATCACGTGGCTGTCATGCACTGATCACGTGGATATCATGCACTGATCACGTGGCTGATCACACGTATCACATGACTGATCATGCACTGATCACGTGGCTATCATGCACTGATCACGTGGCTATCATGCACTGATCACGTGGCTGATCATGCAATGATCACGTAGCTACCATGTACTGGTCACGTGACTGATCATGCACTGATCACGTGATTGATCATGCACTGATCACGTGGCTGATCATGCACTGATCACGTGGCTGATCATGCACTGATCACGTGACTGATCATGCACTGATCACGTGACTGATCATGCACTGATCACGTGGCTATCATGCACTGATCACGTGGCTGATCATGCACTGATCACGTGACTGATCATGCACTGATCACGTGACTGATCATGCACTGATCACGTGACTGATCATGCACTGATCACGTGGCTATCATGCACTGATCACGTGACTGATCATGCACTGATCACGTGGCTATCATGCACTGATCACGTGACTGATCATGCACTGATCACGTGACTGATCATGCACTGATCACGTGGCTATCATGCACTGATCACGTGGCTGATCATGCATGATCACGCAGCTATCATGCACTGATCACGTGACTGATCATGCACTGATCACGTGGCTGATCATGCACTGATCACGTGATGATCATGCACTGATCACGTGGATATCATGCACTGATCACGTGGCTGATCATACACTGATCACGTGTCTGACCATGCACTGATCACGTGGCTGATCATACACTGATCACGTAACTGATCATGCACTGATCACGTGGCTATCATGCACTGATCACGTGGCTGATCATGCACTGATCACGTGGCTGATCACACACTGTCACGTGACATATCATGCACTGATCACGTGGCACTCATGCACTGATCACGTGGCTGATCATACACTGATCACGTAACTCATGCACACATCACGTGGCTATCATGCACTGATCACGTGGCTGTCATGGAATGATCACGTAGCAACCATATACTGGTCACGTGACTGATCATGCACTGATCACGTAAATGATCATGCACTGTTCACGTGACTGATCATGCACTGATCACGTGACTGATCATGCACTGATCACGTGGCTATCATGCACTGCTCACGTGGCTGATCATGCAACGATCACGTAGCAACCATGTACTGGTCACGTGACTGATCATGCACTGATCACGTAATTGATCATGCACTGATCACGTGGCTCATCATGCACTGATCACGTGGCTGATCACACATGTATCACGTGACTGATCATGCACTGATCACGTGGCTCTCATGCACTGATCACGTGGCTGTCATGCACTGATCACGTGGATATCATGCACTGATCACGTGGCTGATCACACACGTATCACGTGACTGATCATGCACTGATCACGTGGCTGATCATGCACTGATCACGTGGCTGATCATGCACTGATCACGTGGCTATCATGCACTGATCACGTGGCTGATCATGCAATGATCACGTAGCTACCATGTACTGGTCACGTGACTGATCATGCACTGATCACGTAATTGATCATGCACTGATCACGTGGCTGATCATGCACTGATCACGTGGCTGATCATACACTGATCACGTGACTGATCATGCACTGATCACGTGACTGATCATGCACTGATCACGTGGCTATCATGCACTGATCACGTGGCTGACATGCACTGATCACGTGCCTGATCATGCACTGATCACGTGGCTGATCATGCACTGATCACGTGACTGATCATGCACTGATCACGTGTCTGATCATGCACTGATCACGTGGCTATCATGCACTGCTCACGTGGCTGATCATGCATGATCACGCAGCTACCATGTACTGGTCACATGACTGATCATGCACTGATCACGTGACTGATCATGCAGTGATCACGTGGCTATCATGCACTACTCACGTGGCTGATCATGCAATGATCATGTAGCTACCATGTACAGGTCACGTGAATGATCATACACCCATCAGGTGACTGATCATGCACTGATCACGTGGCTATCATGCACTGATCACGAGACTGATCATGCACTGATCACGTCTATATCATGCACTGATCACATGACTGCCCATGCACTGATCACGTGGATGATCATACACTAATCATGTGACAGATCATGCACTGATCACGTGGCTGATCATGCACTGATACCGTGACTGAGCATGGACTGATCACATGACTATCATGTAGTGATCACGTGACTTAATGGCGCTGATCATGTGACTGATCATGCGCTGATCATGTTTGCTATCATACACTGATCATGTGCCTCTGGAGGCAATAAACAAAGAGCTGAGTAGGCACGAATCAAACAGTCAGCAGGCAATAATCATGGAACTCAGGTGTGAGGAATCATGCTGCTCAGCTGGCAATAATCAAGCAGCTGAGCAGGCAGGAATTACGCAGCACAGCTGGCAATTGTCAAGCAGATGACAGGCAGGAATCGTGCAGCTCAGCTGGCAATTGTCAAGCAGATGAGCAGACAGTAATCACGCAGCTCAGCAGGCCCAGATCACGTGACTGAGCATGCACTGTTCACGTGGCTGATCATACACTGATCACGTGATGATCATGCACTGATCACGTGGATATCATGCACTGATCACGTGGCTGATCATACACTGATCACGTGGCTGATCATGCACTGATCACGTGGCTGATCATGCACTGATCACGTGGCTGAACATGCACTGTTCACGTGCCTGATCACACACCTGTCACGTGACATATCATGCACTGATCACGTGGCACTCATGCACTGATCACGTGGCTGATCATACTCTGCTCACGTAACTCATCATGCACACATCACGTGGCTATCATGCACTGCTCACGTGGCTCGTCATGGAATGATCACGTAGCTACCATATACTGGTCACGTGACTGATCATGCACTGATCACGTAAATGATCATGCACTGATCACGTGACTGATCATGTACTGATCACGTGACTGATCATGCACTGATCACGTGGCTATCATGCACTGCTCACGTGGCTGATCATGCAACGATCACGTAGCAACCATGTACTGGTCACGTGACTGATCATGCACTGATCACGTAATTGATCCTGCACTGATCACGTGGCTCATCATGCACTGATCACGTGGCTGATCACACACTATCACGTGACTGATCATGCACTGATCACGTGACTGATCATGCACTGATCACGTGGCTATCATGCACTGATCACGTGACTGATCATCACACGTATCACGTGACTGATCATGCACTGATCACGTGGCTATCATGCACTGATCACGTGACTGATCATGCACTGATCACGTGACTGATCATGCACTGATCACGTGACTGATCATGCACTGATCACGTGGCTATCATGCACTGATCACGTGGCTGATCATGCACTGATCACGTGGCTATCATGCACTGATCACGTGACTGATCATGCACTGATCACATGACTGATCATGCACTGATCACGTGGCTTATCATGCACTGATCATGTGACTGATCATGCTGATCATGTTTGCTATCATACACTGATCATGTGCCTCTGGAGGCAATGAACAAAGAGCTGAGTAGGCACGAATCAATCAGCAGGCAATAATCATGGAACTCAGCTGTGAGGAATCATGCTGCTCAGCTGGCAATAATCAAGCAGCTGAGCAGGCAGGAATTACGCAGCACAGCTGGCAATTGTCAAGCAGATGACAGGCAGGAATCGTGCAGCTCAGCTGGCAATTGTCAAGCAGATGAGCAGACAGTAATCACGCAGCTCAGCAGGCCCTGATCACGTGACTGAGCATGCACTGTTCACGTGGCTGATCATACACTGATCACGTGATGATCATGCACTGATCACGTGGATATCATGCACTGATCACGTGGCTGATCATACACTGATCACGTGTCTGACCATGCACTGATCACGTGGCTGATCATACACTGATCACGTAACTGATCATGCACTGATCACGTGGCTATCATGCACTGATCACGTGGCTGATCATGCACTGATCACGTGGCTGATCACACACTGTCACGTGACATATCATGCACTGATCACGTGGCACTCATGCACTGATCACGTGGCTGATCATACTCTGCTCACGTAACTGATCATGCACACATCACGTGGCTATCATGCACTGCTCACGTGGCTCGTCATGGAATGATCACGTAGCTACCATATACTGGTCACGTGACTGATCATGCACTGATCACGTAAATGATCATGCACTGTTCACGTGACTGATCATGCACTGATCACGTGACTGATCATGCACTGATCACGTGGCTGATCATGCACTGATCACGTGGCTGATCATGCACTGATCACGTGGCTGATCATGCACTGATCACGTGGCTGATCATGCACTGATCACGTGACTGATCATGCACTGATCACGTGACTGATCATGCACTGATCACGTGGCTATCATGCACTGATCACGTGGCTGATCATGCACTGATCACGTGACTGATCATGCACTGATCACGTGACTGATCATGCACTGATCACGTGACTGATCATGCACTGATCACGTGGCTGATCATGCACTGATCACGTGGCTGATCATGCACTGATCACGTGACTGATCATGCACTGATCACGTGATGATCATGCACTGATCACGTGGCTATCATGCACTGATCACGTGGCTGATCATGCACTGATCACGTGACTGATCATGCACTGATCACTGGCTATCATGCACTGATCACGTGGCTATCATGCACTGATCACGTGGCTGATCATGCACTGATCACGTGACTGATCATGCACTGATCACGTCTATATCATGCACTGATCACATGACTGATCATGCACTGATCACGTGGATGATCATGCACTGATCATGTGACTGATCATGCACTGATCACGTGGCTATCATGCACTGATCACGTGGCTGATCATGCACTGATCACGTAGCTATCATGCACTGATCACGTGACTGATCATGCACTGATCACGTGATTGATCATGCACTGATCACGTGACTGATCATGCACTGATCACGTGACTGATCATGCACTGATCACGTGACTGATCATGCACTGATCACGTGGCTATCATGCACTGATCACGTGGCTGATCATGCACTGATCACGTAGCTATCATGCACTGATCACGTGACTGATCATGCACTGATCACGTAATTGATCATGCACTGATCACGTGGCTGATCATGCACTGATCACGTGGCTGATCATGCACTGATCACGTGACTGATCATGCACTGATCACGTGACTGATCATGCACTGATCACGTGGCTATCATGCACTGATCACGTGGCTGATCATGCACTGATCACGTGCCTGATCATGCACTGATCACATGACTGATCATGCACTGATCACGTGACTGATCATGCACTGATCACGTGGCTATCATGCACTACTCACGTGGCTGATCATGCAATGATCATGTAGCTACCATGTACTGGTCACGTGACTGATCATACACCCATCAGGTGACTGATCATGCACTGATCACGTGGCTATCATGCACTGATCACGTGGCTGATCATGCACTGATCACGTGCCTGATCATGCACTGATCACGTGACTGATCATGCACTGATCACGTGGCTGATCATGCACTGATCACGTGGCTGATCATGCACTGATCACGTGGCTGATCATGCACTGATACCGTGACTGAGCATGGACTGATCACATGACTATCATGTAGTGATCACGTGACTTAATGGCGCTGATCATGTGACTGATCATGCGCTGATCATGTTTGCTATCATACACTGATCATGTGCCTCTGGAGGCAATAAACAAAGAGCTGAGTAGGCACGAATCAAACAGTCAGCAGGCAATAATCATGGAACTCAGCTGTGAGGAATCATGCTGCTCAGCTGGCAATAATCAAGCAGCTGAGCAGGCAGGAATTACGCAGCACAGCTGGCAATTGTCAAGCAGATGACAGGCAGGAATCGTGCAGCTCAGCTGGCAATTGTCAAGCAGATGAGCAGACAGTAATCACGCAGCTCAGCAGGCCCTGATCACGTGACTGAGCATGCACTGTTCACGTGGCTGATCATACACTGATCACGTGATGATCATGCACTGATCACTTGGATATCATGCACTGATCACGTGGCTGATCATACACTGTTCACGTGTCTGACCATGCACTGATCACGTGGCTGATCATACACTGCTCACGTAACTGATCATGCACTGATCACGTGGCTATCATGCACTGATCACGTGGCTGAACATGCACTGTTCACGTGGCTGATCACACACCTGTCACGTGACATATCATGCACTGATCACGTGGCACTCATGCACTGATCACGTGGCTGATCATACTCTGCTCACGTAACTGATCATGCACACATCACGTGGCTATCATGCACTGCTCACGTGGCTCGTCATGGAATGATCACGTAGCTACCATATACTGGTCACGTGACTGATCATGCACTGATCACGTAAATGATCATGCACTGTTCACGTGACTGATCATGCACTGATCACGTGACTGATCATGCACTGATCACGTGGCTATCATGCACTGCTCACGTGGCTGATCATGCACTGATCACGTAGCAATCATGCACTGATCACGTAATTGATCATGCACTGATCACGTGGCTCATCATGCACTGATCACGTGGCTGATCACACATGATCACGTGACTGATCATGCACTGATCACGTGGCTATCATGCACTGATCACGTGGCTGTCATGCACTGATCACGTGGATATCATGCACTGATCACGTGGCTGATCACACACGTATCACATGACTGATCATGCACTGATCACGTGGCTATCATGCACTGATCACGTGGCTATCATGCACTGATCACGTGGCTGATCATGCACTGATCACGTAGCTATCATGCACTGATCACGTGACTGATCATGCACTGATCACGTGACTGATCATGCACTGATCACGTGACTGATCATGCACTGATCACGTGGCTATCATGCACTGATCACGTGGCTGATCATGCACTGATCACGTGCCTGATCATGCACTGATCACATGACTGATCATGCACTGATCACGTGACTGATCATGCACTGATCACGTGGCTATCATGCACTACTCACGTGGCTGATCATGCAATGATCATGTAGCTA
The DNA here is from genome assembly GCF_032452875.1 of Bos javanicus. NCBI lineage: Eukaryota > Metazoa > Chordata > Mammalia > Artiodactyla > Bovidae > Bos > Bos javanicus. Next base: position 362,255 of record NW_026893747.1, on the reverse strand, counting down.
CCATGTACTGGTCACGTGACTGATCATACACCCATCAGGTGACTGATCATGCACTGATCACGTGGCTATCATGCACTGATCACGTGGCTGATCATGCACTGATCACGTGCCTGGTCATGCACTGATCACGTGACTGATCATGCACTGATCACGTGGCTATCATGCACTGATCACGTGGCTGATCATGCACTGATCACGTGGCTGATCATGCACTGATACCGTGACTGAGCATGGACTGATCACATGACTATCATGTAGTGATCACGTGACTTAATGGCGCTGATCATGTGACTGATCATGCGCTGATCATGTTTGCTATCATACACTGATCATGTGCCTCTGGAGGCAATAAACAAAGAGCTGAGTAGGCACGAATCAAACAGTCAGCAGGCAATAATCATGGAACTCAGCTGTGAGGAATCATGCTGCTCAGCTGGCAATAATCAAGCAGCTGAGCAGGCAGGAATTACGCAGCACAGCTGGCAATTGTCAAGCAGATGACAGGCAGGAATCGTGCAGCTCAGCTGGCAATTGTCAAGCAGATGAGCAGACAGTAATCACGCAGCTCAGCAGGCCCTGATCACGTGACTGAGCATGCACTGTTCACGTGGCTGATCATACACTGATCACGTGATGATCATGCACTGATCACTTGGATATCATGCACTGATCACGTGGCTGATCATACACTGTTCACGTGTCTGACCATGCACTGATCACGTGGCTGATCATACACTGCTCACGTAACTGATCATGCACTGATCACGTGGCTATCATGCACTGATCACGTGGCTGAACATGCACTGTTCACGTGGCTGATCACACACTGTCACGTGACATATCATGCACTGATCACGTGGCACTCATGCACTGATCACGTGGCTGATCATACTCTGCTCACGTAACTGATCATGCACACATCACGTGGCTATCATGCACTGCTCACGTGGCTCGTCATGGAATGATCACGTAGCTACCATATACTGGTCACGTGACTGATCATGCACAGATCACGTAAATGATCATGCACTGATCACGTGACTGATCATGCACTGATCACGTGGCTATCATGCACTGATCACGTGGCTGATCATGCACTGATCACGTAGCTACCATGCACTGGTCACGTGACTGATCATGCACTGATCACGTAATTGATCATGCACTGATCACGTGGCTGATCATGCACTGATCACGTGGCTGATCATGCACTGATCACGTGACTGATCATGCACTGATCACGTGGCTGATCATGCACTGATCACGTGGCTGATCATGCACTGATCACGTGACTGATCATGCACTGATCACGTGGCTATCATGCACTGATCACGTGGCTGATCATGCACTGATCACGTGGCTATCATGCACTGATCACGTGGCTGATCACACACTATCACGTGACTGATCATGCACTGATCACGTGGCTATCATGCACTGATCACGTGGCTATCATGCACTGATCACGTGGCTGATCATGCAATGATCACGTAGCTACCATGTACTGGTCACGTGACTGATCATGCACTGATCACGTAATTGATCATGCACTGATCACGTGGCTGATCATGCACTGATCACGTGGCTGATCATGCACTGATCACGTGACTGATCATGCACTGATCACGTGACTGATCATGCACTGATCACGTGGCTATCATGCACTGATCACGTGGCTGATCATACACTGATCACGTGCCTGATCATGCACTGATCACGTGGCTGATCATGCACTGATCACGTGACTGATCATGCACTGATCACGTGGCTGATCATGCACTGATCACGTGACTGATCATGCACTGATCACGTGACTGATCATGCACTGATCACGTGGCTATCATGCACTGCTCACGTGGCTGATCATGCCATGATCACGCAGCTACCATGTACTGGTCACATGACTGATCATGCACTGATCACGTGACTGATCATGCAGTGATCACGTGGCTATCATGCACTACTCACGTGGCTGATCATGCAATGATCATGTAGCTACCATGTACAGGTCACGTGAATGATCATACACCCATCAGGTGACTGATCATGCACTGATCACGTGGCTATCATGCACTGATCACGAGACTGATCATGCACTGATCACGTCTATATCATGCACTGATCACATGACTGCCCATGCACTGATCACGTGGATGATCATACACTAATCTTGTGACAGATCATGCACTGATCACGTGGCTGATCATGCACTGATACCGTGACTGAGCATGGACTGATCACATGACTATCATGTAGTGATCACGTGACTTAATGGCGCTGATCATGTGACTGATCATGCGCTGATCATGTTTGCTATCATACACTGATCATGTGCCTCTGGAGGCAATAAACAAAGAGCTGAGTAGGCACGAATCAAACAGTCAGCAGGCAATAATCATGGAACTCAGGTGTGAGGAATCATGCTGCTCAGCTGGCAATAATCAAGCAGCTGAGCAGGCAGGAATTACGCAGCACAGCTGGCAATTGTCAAGCAGATGACAGGCAGGAATCGTGCAGCTCAGCTGGCAATTGTCAAGCAGATGAGCAGACAGTAATCACGCAGCTCAGCAGGCCCAGATCACGTGACTGAGCATGCACTGTTCACGTGGCTGATCATACACTGATCACGTGATGATCATGCACTGATCACTTGGATATCATGCACTGATCACGTGGCTGATCATACACTGTTCACGTGTCTGACCATGCACTGATCACGTGGCTGATCATACACTGCTCACGTAACTGATCATGCACTGATCACGTGGCTATCATGCACTGATCACGTGGCTGAACATGCACTGTTCACGTGGCTGATCACACACCTGTCACGTGACATATCATGCACTGATCACGTGGCACTCATGCACTGATCACGTGGCTGATCATACTCTGCTCACGTAACTCATGCACACATCACGTGGCTATCATGCACTGCTCACGTGGCTCGTCATGGAATGATCACGTAGCAACCATATACTGGTCACGTGACTGATCATGCACAGATCACGTAAATGATCATGCACTGTTCACGTGACTGATCATGTACTGATCACGTGACTGATCATGCACTGATCACGTGGCTATCATGCTCTGCTCACGTGGCTGATCATGCAACGATCACGTAGCAACCATGTACTGGTCACGTGACTGATCATGCACTGATCACGTAATTGATCATGCACTGATCACGTGGCTCATCATGCACTGATCACGTGGCTGATCACACATGTATCACGTGACTGATCATGCACTGATCACGTGGCTCTCATGCACTGATCACGTGGCTGTCATGCACTGATCACGTGGATATCATGCACTGATCACGTGGCTGATCACACACGTATCACATGACTGATCATGCACTGATCACGTGGCTATCATGCACTGATCACGTGGCTATCATGCACTGATCACGTGGCTGATCATGCAATGATCACGTAGCTACCATGTACTGGTCACGTGACTGATCATGCACTGATCACGTAATGATCATGCACTGATCACGTGGCTGATCATGCACTGATCACGTGGCTGATCATGCACTGATCACGTGACTGATCATGCACTGATCACGTGACTGATCATGCACTGATCACGTGGCTATCATGCACTGATCACGTGGCTGATCATGCACTGATCACGTGCCTGATCATGCACTGATCACGTGACTGATCATGCACTGATCACGTGACTGATCATGCACTGATCACGTGGCTATCATGCACTGATCACGTGACTGATCATGCACTGATCACGTGGCTATCATGCACTGATCACGTGACTGATCATGCACTGATCACGTGACTGATCATGCACTGATCACGTGGCTATCATGCACTGATCACGTGGCTGATCATGCATGATCACGCAGCTATCATGCACTGATCACGTGACTGATCATGCACTGATCACGTGGCTGATCATGCACTGATCACGTGATGATCATGCACTGATCACGTGGATATCATGCACTGATCACGTGGCTGATCATGCACTGATCACGTGTCTGACCATGCACTGATCACGTGGCTGATCATACACTGATCACGTAACTGATCATGCACTGATCACGTGGCTATCATGCACTGATCACGTGGCTGATCATGCACTGATCACGTGGCTGATCACACACTGTCACGTGACTATCATGCACTGATCACGTGGCACTCATGCACTGATCACGTGGCTGATCATACACTGATCACGTAACTCATGCACACATCACGTGGCTATCATGCACTGCTCACGTGGCTGTCATGGAATGATCACGTAGCTACCATATACTGGTCACGTGACTGATCATGCACTGATCACGTAAATGATCATGCACTGATCACGTGACTGATCATGCACTGATCACGTGACTGATCATGCACTGATCACGTGGCTATCATGCACTGCTCACGTGGCTGATCATGCAACGATCACGTAGCAACCATGTACTGGTCACGTGACTGATCATGCACTGATCACGTAATTGATCATGCACTGATCACGTGGCTCATCATGCACTGATCACGTGGCTGATCACACATGATCACGTGACTGATCATGCACTGATCACGTGGCTATCATGCACTGATCACGTGGCTGTCATGCACTGATCACGTGGATATCATGCACTGATCACGTGGCTGATCACACACGATCACGTGACTGATCATGCACTGATCACGTGGCTATCATGCACTGATCACGTGGCTGATCATGCACTGATCACGTGGCTATCATGCACTGATCACGTGGCTGATCATGCACTGATCACGTAGCTACCATGCACTGATCACGTGACTGATCATGCACTGATCACGTAATTGATCATGCACTGATCACGTGGCTGATCATGCACTGATCACGTGGCTGATCATGCACTGATCACGTGACTGATCATGCACTGATCACGTGACTGATCATGCACTGATCACGTGGCTATCATGCACTGATCACGTGGCTGATCATGCACTGATCACGTGACTGATCATGCACTGATCACGTGGCTGATCATGCACTGATCACGTGACTGATCATGCACTGATCACGTGACTGATCATGCACTGATCACGTGGCTATCATGCACTGATCACGTGGCTGATCATGCATGATCACGCAGCTACCATGCACTGATCACATGACTGATCATGCACTGATCACGTGACTGATCATGCACTGATCACGTGGCTATCATGCACTATCACGTGGCTGATCATGCAATGATCATGTAGCTACCATGTGATCACGTGAATGATCATACACTGATCAGGTGGCTGATCATGCACTGATCACGTGGCTATCATGCACTGATCACGTGACTGATCATGCACTGATCACGTCTATATCATGCACTGATCACGTGACTGATCATGCACTGATCACGTGGATGATCATGCACTGATCACGTGACTGATCATGCACTGATCACGTGGCTGATCATGCACTGATCACGTGGCTATCATGCACTGATCACGTGGCTGATCATGCACTGATCACGTAGCTATCATGCACTGATCACGTGACTGATCATGCACTGATCACGTAATTGATCATGCACTGATCACGTGGCTGATCATGCACTGATCACGTGGCTGATCACACATGATCACGTGACTGATCATGCACTGATCACGTGGCTGATCATGCACTGATCACGTGGCTGATCATGCACTGATCACGTGGATATCATGCACTGATCACGTGGCTGATCATGCACTGATCACGTGTCTGATCATGCACTGATCACGTGGCTGATCATGCACTGATCACGTAACTGATCATGCACTGATCACGTGGCTATCATGCACTGATCACGTGGCTGATCATGCACTGATCACGTGGCTGATCACACACTGTCACGTGACATATCATGCACTGATCACGTGGCACTCATGCACTGATCACGTGGCTGATCATACACTGATCACGTAACTCATGCACACATCACGTGGCTATCATGCACTGATCACGTGGCTGTCATGGAATGATCACGTAGCTACCATATACTGGTCACGTGACTGATCATGCACTGATCACGTAAATGATCATGCACTGATCACGTGACTGATCATGCACTGATCACGTGACTGATCATGCACTGATCACGTGGCTATCATGCACTGCTCACGTGGCTGATCATGCAACGATCACGTAGCAACCATGTACTGGTCACGTGACTGATCATGCACTGATCACGTAATTGATCATGCACTGATCACGTGGCTGATCATGCACTGATCACGTGGCTGATCACACATGATCACGTGACTGATCATGCACTGATCACGTGGCTCTCATGCACTGATCACGTGGCTGATCATGCACTGATCACGTGGATATCATGCACTGATCACGTGGCTGATCATGCACTGATCACGTGACTGATCATGCACTGATCACGTGGCTGATCATGCACTGATCACGTGACTGATCATGCACTGATCACGTGGCTATCATGCACTGATCACGTGGCTGATCATGCACTGATCACGTGGCTGATCATGCACTGATCACGTGACATATCATGCACTGATCACGTGGCACTCATGCACTGATCACGTGGCTGATCATACACTGATCACGTAACTCATGCACACATCACGTGGCTATCATGCACTGATCACGTGGCTGATCATGCAATGATCACGTAGCTACCATATACTGTCACGTGACTGATCATGCACTGATCACGTAAATGATCATGCACTGATCACGTGACTGATCATGCACTGATCACGTGACTGATCATGCACTGATCACGTGGCTATCATGCACTGATCACGTGGCTGATCATGCACGATCACGTAGCTACCATGTACTGGTCACGTGACTGATCATGCACTGATCACGTAATTGATCATGCACTGATCACGTGGCTGATCATGCACTGATCACGTGGCTGATCACACATGTATCACGTGACTGATCATGCACTGATCACGTGGCTCTCATGCACTGATCACGTGGCTGATCATGCACTGATCACGTGGATATCATGCACTGATCACGTGGCTGATCATGCACTGATCACGTGACTGATCATGCACTGATCACGTGGCTGATCATGCACTGATCACGTGACTGATCATGCACTGATCACGTGGCTGATCATGCACTGATCACGTGGCTGATCATGCACTGATCACGTGGCTGATCATGCACTGATCACGTGGCTGATCATGCACTGATCACGTGGCTATCATGCACTGATCACGTGGCTGATCATGCACTGATCACGTGGCTGATCATGCACTGATCACGTGGCTGATCATGCACTGATCACGTGACTGATCATGCACTGATCACGTGGCTATCATGCACTGATCACGTGGCTGATCATGCATGATCACGCAGCTATCATGCACTGATCACGTGACTGATCATGCACTGATCACGTGGCTGATCATGCACTGATCACGTGATGATCATGCACTGATCACGTGGATATCATGCACTGATCACGTGGCTGATCATACACTGATCACGTGTCTGACCATGCACTGATCACGTGGCTGATCATGCACTGATCACGTAACTGATCATGCACTGATCACGTGGCTATCATGCACTGATCACGTGGCTGATCATGCACTGATCACGTGGCTGATCACACACCTGTCACGTGACATATCATGCACTGATCACGTGGCACTCATGCACTGATCACGTGGCTGATCATACACTGCTCACGTAACTCATGCACACATCACGTGGCTATCATGCACTGCTCACGTGGCTGTCATGGAATGATCACGTAGCAACCATATACTGGTCACGTGACTGATCATGCACTGATCACGTAAATGATCATGCACTGTTCACGTGACTGATCATGTACTGATCACGTGACTGATCATGCACTGATCACGTGGCTATCATGCACTGCTCACGTGGCTGATCATGCAACGATCACGTAGCAACCATGTACTGGTCACGTGACTGATCATGCACTGATCACGTAATTGATCATGCACTGATCACGTGGCTCATCATGCACTGATCACGTGGCTGATCACACATGATCACGTGACTGATCATGCACTGATCACGTGGCTCTCATGCACTGATCACGTGGCTGTCATGCACTGATCACGTGGATATCATGCACTGATCACGTGGCTGATCATACACTGATCACGTGACTGATCATGCACTGATCACGTGGCTGATCATGCACTGATCACGTGACTGATCATGCACTGATCACGTGGCTATCATGCACTGATCACGTGGCTGATCATGCACTGATCACGTGGCTGATCACACACTGTCACGTGACATATCATGCACTGATCACGTGGAACTCATGCACTGATCACGTGGCTGATCATACACTGATCACGTAACTCATGCACATCACGTGGCTATCATGCACTGATCACGTGGCTGATCATGCAATGATCACGTAGCTACCATATACTGGTCACGTGACTGATCATGCACTGATCACGTGGCTGATCATGCACTGATCACGTGACTGATCATGCACTGATCACGTGACTGATCATGCACTGATCACGTGGCTATCATGCACTGCTCACGTGGCTGATCATGCACGATCACGTAGCTACCATGTACTGGTCACGTGACTGATCATGCACTGATCACGTAATTGATCATGCACTGATCACGTGGCTGATCATGCACTGATCACGTGGCTGATCACACATGTATCACGTGACTGATCATGCACTGATCACGTGGCTGATCATGCACTGATCACGTGGCTGATCATGCACTGATCACGTGGATATCATGCACTGATCACGTGGCTGATCATGCACTGATCACGTGACTGATCATGCACTGATCACGTGGCTGATCATGCACTGATCACGTGACTGATCATGCACTGATCACGTGGCTGATCATGCACTGATCACGTGGCTGATCATGCACTGATCACGTGGCTGATCATGCACTGATCACGTGGCTGATCATGCACTGATCACGTGGCTATCATGCACTGATCACGTGGCTGATCATGCACTGATCACGTGACTGATCATGCACTGATCACGTGGCTGATCATGCACTGATCACGTGACTGATCATGCACTGATCACGTGGCTATCATGCACTGATCACGTGGCTGATCATGCACTGATCACGCAGCTATCATGCACTGATCACGTGACTGATCATGCACTGATCACGTGGCTGATCATGCACTGATCACGTGATGATCATGCACTGATCACGTGGATATCATGCACTGATCACGTGGCTGATCATGCACTGATCACGTGTCTGACCATGCACTGATCACGTGGCTGATCATGCACTGATCACGTAACTGATCATGCACTGATCACGTGGCTATCATGCACTGATCACGTGGCTGAACATGCACTGTTCACGTGGCTGATCACACACCTGTCACGTGACATATCATGCACTGATCACGTGGCACTCATGCACTGATCACGTGGCTGATCATACTCTGCTCACGTAACTCATGCACACATCACGTGGCTATCATGCACTGCTCACGTGGCTCGTCATGGAATGATCACGTAGCAACCATATACTGGTCACGTGACTGATCATGCACTGATCACGTAAATGATCATGCACTGTTCACGTGACTGATCATGCACTGATCACGTGACTGATCATGCACTGATCACGTGGCTATCATGCACTGCTCACGTGGCTGATCATGCACGATCACGTAGCAACCATGTACTGGTCACGTGACTGATCATGCACTGATCACGTAATTGATCATGCACTGATCACGTGGCTCATCATGCACTGATCACGTGGCTGATCACACATGTATCACGTGACTGATCATGCACTGATCACGTGGCTCTCATGCACTGATCACGTGGCTGTCATGCACTGATCACGTGGATATCATGCACTGATCACGTGGCTGATCACACACGTATCACATGACTGATCATGCACTGATCACGTGGCTATCATGCACTGATCACGTGGCTATCATGCACTGATCACGTGGCTATCATGCACTGATCACGTGGCTGATCATGCAATGATCACGTAGCTACCATGTACTGGTCACGTGACTGATCATGCACTGATCACGTAATTGATCATGCACTGATCATGTGGCTGATCATGCACTGATCACGTGGCTGATCATGCACTGATCACGTAACTGATCATGCACTGATCACGTGACTGATCATGCACTGATCACGTGGCTATCATGCACTGATCACTTGGCTGACATACACTGATCACGTGCCTGGTCATGCACTGATCACGTGGCTGATCATGCACTGATCACGTGACTGATCATGCACTGATCACGTGTCTGATCATGCACTGATCACGTGGCTATCATGCACTGCTCACGTGGCTGATCATGCCATGATCACGCAGCTACCATGTACTGGTCACATGACTGATCATGCACTGATCACGTGACTGATCATGCAGTGATCACGTGGCTATCATGCACTACTCACGTGGCTGATCATGCAATGATCATGTAGCTACCATGTACAGGTCACGTGAATGATCATACACCCATCAGGTGACTGATCATGCACTGATCACGTGGCTATCATGCACTGATCACGAGACTGATCATGCACTGATCACGTCTATATCATGCACTGATCACATGACTGCCCATGCACTGATCACGTGGATGATCATACACTAATCTTGTGACAGATCATGCACTGATCACGTGGCTGATCATGCACTGATACCGTGACTGAGCATGGACTGATCACATGACTATCATGTAGTGATCACGTGACTTAATGGCGCTGATCATGTGACTGATCATGCGCTGATCATGTTTGCTATCATACACTGATCATGTGCCTCTGGAGGCAATAAACAAAGAGCTGAGTAGGCACGAATCAAACAGTCAGCAGGCAATAATCATGGAACTCAGCTGTGAGGAATCATGCTGCTCAGCTGGCAATAATCAAGCAGCTGAGCAGGCAGGAATTACGCAGCACAGCTGGCAATTGTCAAGCAGATGACAGGCAGGAATCGTGCAGCTCAGCTGGCAATTGTCAAGCAGATGAGCAGACAGTAATCACGCAGCTCAGCAGGCCCAGATCACGTGACTGAGCATGCACTGTTCACGTGGCTGATCATACACTGATCACGTGATGATCATGCACTGATCACTTGGATATCATGCACTGATCACGTGGCTGATCATACACTGTTCACGTGTCTGACCATGCACTGATCACGTGGCTGATCATACACTGCTCACGTAACTGATCATGCACTGATCACGTGGCTATCATGCACTGATCACGTGGCTGAACATGCACTGTTCACGTGGCTGATCACACACCTGTCACGTGACATATCATGCACTGATCACGTGGCACTCATGCACTGATCACGTGGCTGATCATACTCTGCTCACGTAACTCATGCACACATCACGTGGCTATCATGCACTGCTCACGTGGCTCGTCATGGAATGATCACGTAGCAACCATATACTGGTCACGTGACTGATCATGCAAAGATCACGTAAATGATCATGCACTGTTCACGTGACTGATCATGTACTGATCACGTGACTGATCATGCACTGATCACGTGGCTATCATGCTCTGCTCACGTGGCTGATCATGCAACGATCACGTAGCAACCATGTACTGGTCACGTGACTGATCATGCACTGATCACGTAATTGATCCTGCACTGATCACGTGGCTCATCATGCACTGATCACGTGGCTGATCACACATGTATCACGTGACTGATCATGCACTGATCACGTGGCTCTCATGCACTGATCACGTGGCTGTCATGCACTGATCACGTGGCTATCATGCACTGATCACGTGGCTGATCATACACTGATCACGTGACTGATCATGCACTGATCACGTGGCTGATCATGCACTGATCACGTGACTGATCATGCACTGATCACGTGGCTGATCATGCACTGATCACGTGGCTATCATGCACTGATCACGTGGCTGATCATGCATGATCACGTAGCTACCATGTACTGATCACGTGACTGATCATGCACTGATCACGTGACTGATCATGCACTGATCACGTGGCTATCATGCACTGATCACGTGGCTGATCATGCACTGATCACGTAGCTACCATGCACTGATCACGTGACTGATCATGCACTGATCACGTGACTGATCATGCACTGATCACGTGGCTATCATGCACTGATCACGTGACTGATCATGCACTGATCACGTCTATATCATGCACTGATCACGTGACTGATCATGCACTGATCACGTGGATGATCATGCACTGATCATGTGACTGATCATGCACTGATCACGTGGCTGATCATGCACTGATCACGTGGCTATCATGCACTGCTCACGTGGCTGATCATGCAATGATCACGTAGCTACCATGTACTGGTCACGTGACTGATCATGCACTGATCACGTAATTGATCATGCACTGATCACGTGGCTGATCATGCACTGATCACGTGGCTGATCACACATGATCACGTGACTGATCATGCACTGATCACGTGGCTGATCATGCACTGATCACGTGGCTGATCATGCACTGATCACGTGGATATCATGCACTGATCACGTGGCTGATCATGCACTGTTCACGTGTCTGATCATGCACTGATCACGTGGCTGATCATGCACTGATCACGTAACTGATCATGCACTGATCACGTGGCTATCATGCACTGATCACGTGGCTGAACATGCACTGATCACGTGGCTGATCACACACTGTCACGTGACATATCATGCACTGATCACGTGGCACTCATGCACTGATCACGTGGCTGATCATACACTGCTCACGTAACTCATGCACATCACGTGGCTATCATGCACTGCTCACGTGGCTGTCATGGAATGATCACGTAGCTACCATATACTGGTCACGTGACTGATCATGCACTGATCACGTAAATGATCATGCACTGATCACGTGACTGATCATGCACTGATCACGTGACTGATCATGCACTGATCACGTGGCTATCATGCACTGCTCACGTGGCTGATCATGCAACGATCACGTAGCAACCATGTACTGGTCACGTGACTGATCATGCACTGATCACGTAATTGATCATGCACTGATCACGTGGCTCATCATGCACTGATCACGTGGCTGATCACACATGATCACGTGACTGATCATGCACTGATCACGTGGCTGATCATGCACTGATCACGTGGCTGTCATGCACTGATCACGTGGATATCATGCACTGATCACGTGGCTGATCATACACTGATCACGTGACTGATCATGCACTGATCACGTGGCTGATCATGCACTGATCACGTGACTGATCATGCACTGATCACGTGGCTATCATGCACTGATCACGTGGCTGATCATGCACTGATCACGTGGCTGATCATGCACTGTCACGTGACTATCATGCACTGATCACGTGGCACTCATGCACTGATCACGTGGCTGATCATACACTGATCACGTAACTCATGCACACATCACGTGGCTATCATGCACTGATCACGTGGCTGATCATGCACTGATCACGTAGCTACCATATACTGGTCACGTGACTGATCATGCACTGATCACGTAACTGATCATGCACTGATCACGTGACTGATCATGCACTGATCACGTGACTGATCATGCACTGATCACGTGGCTATCATGCACTGCTCACGTGGCTGATCATGCACGATCACGTAGCTACCATGTACTGGTCACGTGACTGATCATGCACTGATCACGTAATTGATCATGCACTGATCACGTGGCTCATCATGCACTGATCACGTGGCTGATCACACATGTATCACGTGACTGATCATGCACTGATCACGTGGCTGATCATGCACTGATCACGTGGCTGTCATGCACTGATCACGTGGATATCATGCACTGATCACGTGGCTGATCATGCACTGATCACGTGACTGATCATGCACTGATCACGTGGCTGATCATGCACTGATCACGTGACTGATCATGCACTGATCACGTGGCTGATCATGCACTGATCACGTGGCTGATCATGCACTGATCACGTGGCTGATCATGCACTGATCACGTGGCTGATCATGCACTGATCACGTGGATATCATGCACTGATCACGTGGCTGATCATGCACTGATCACGTGGCTGATCATGCACTGATCACGTGGCTGATCATGCACTGATCACGTGACTGATCATGCACTGATCACGTGGCTATCATGCACTGATCACGTGGCTGATCATGCATGATCACGCAGCTATCATGCACTGATCACGTGACTGATCATGCACTGATCACGTGGCTGATCATGCACTGATCACGTGATGATCATGCACTGATCACGTGGATATCATGCACTGATCACGTGGCTGATCATGCACTGATCACGTGTCTGACCATGCACTGATCACGTGGCTGATCATGCACTGATCACGTAACTGATCATGCACTGATCACGTGGCTATCATGCACTGATCACGTGGCTGATCATGCACTGATCACGTGGCTGATCACACACTGTCACGTGACATATCATGCACTGATCACGTGGCACTCATGCACTGATCACGTGGCTGATCATACACTCACGTAACTCATGCACACATCACGTGGCTATCATGCACTGATCACGTGGCTGTCATGGAATGATCACGTAGCAACCATATACTGGTCACGTGACTGATCATGCACTGATCACGTAAATGATCATGCACTGTTCACGTGACTGATCATGTACTGATCACGTGACTGATCATGCACTGATCACGTGGCTATCATGCACTGCTCACGTGGCTGATCATGCAACGATCACGTAGCAACCATGTACTGGTCACGTGACTGATCATGCACTGATCACGTAATTGATCCTGCACTGATCACGTGGCTCATCATGCACTGATCACGTGGCTGATCACACATGATCACGTGACTGATCATGCACTGATCACGTGGCTCTCATGCACTGATCACGTGGCTGATCATGCACTGATCACGTGGATATCATGCACTGATCACGTGGCTGATCATACACTGATCACGTGTCTGATCATGCACTGATCACGTGGCTGATCATGCACTGATCACGTAACTGATCATGCACTGATCACGTGGCTATCATGCACTGATCACGTGGCTGATCATGCACTGATCACGTGGCTGATCACACACTGTCACGTGACATATCATGCACTGATCACGTGGCACTCATGCACTGATCACGTGGCTGATCATACACTGATCACGTAACTCATGCACACATCACGTGGCTATCATGCACTGATCACGTGGCTGATCATGCAATGATCACGTAGCTACCATATACTGGTCACGTGACTGATCATGCACTGATCACGTAAATGATCATGCACTGATCACGTGACTGATCATGCACTGATCACGTGACTGATCATGCACTGATCACGTGGCTATCATGCACTGCTCACGTGGCTGATCATGCACGATCACGTAGCAACCATGTACTGGTCACGTGACTGATCATGCACTGATCACGTAATTGATCATGCACTGATCACGTGGCTCATCATGCACTGATCACGTGGCTGATCACACATGTATCACGTGACTGATCATGCACTGATCACGTGGCTATCATGCACTGATCACGTGGCTGATCATGCACTGATCACGTGGATATCATGCACTGATCACGTGGCTGATCATGCACTGATCACGTGACTGATCATGCACTGATCACGTGGCTGATCATGCACTGATCACGTGACTGATCATGCACTGATCACGTGGCTATCATGCACTGATCACGTGGCTGATCATGCACTGATCACGTGGCTGATCATGCACTGATCACGTGGCTGATCATGCACTGATCACGTGGCTATCATGCACTGATCACGTGGCTGATCATGCACTGATCACGTGGCTGATCATGCACTGATCACGTGGCTGATCATGCACTGATCACGTGACTGATCATGCACTGATCACGTGGCTATCATGCACTGATCACGTGGCTGATCATGCATGATCACGCAGCTACCATGCACTGATCACGTGACTGAGCATGCACTGATCACGTGGCTGATCATGCACTGATCACGTGATGATCATGCACTGATCACGTGGATATCATGCACTGATCACGTGGCTGATCATACACTGATCACGTGTCTGACCATGCACTGATCACGTGGCTGATCATGCACTGATCACGTAACTGATCATGCACTGATCACGTGGCTATCATGCACTGATCACGTGGCTGAACATGCACTGTTCACGTGGCTGATCACACACCTGTCACGTGACATATCATGCACTGATCACGTGGCACTCATGCACTGATCACGTGGCTGATCATACTCTGCTCACGTAACTCATGCACACATCACGTGGCTATCATGCACTGCTCACGTGGCTCGTCATGGAATGATCACGTAGCAACCATATACTGGTAACGTGACTGATCATGCAAAGATCACGTAAATGATCATGCACTGTTCACGTGACTGATCATGTACTGATCACGTGACTGATCATGCACTGATCACGTGGCTATCATGCACTGCTCACGTGGCTGATCATGCACGATCACGTAGCAACCATGTACTGGTCACGTGACTGATCATGCACTGATCACGTAATTGATCATGCACTGATCACGTGGCTCATCATGCACTGATCACGTGGCTGATCACACATGTATCACGTGACTGATCATGCACTGATCACGTGGCTCTCATGCACTGATCACGTGGCTGTCATGCACTGATCACGTGGATATCATGCACTGATCACGTGGCTGATCACACTATCACATGACTGATCATGCACTGATCACGTGGCTATCATGCACTGATCACGTGGCTATCATGCACTGATCACGTGGCTATCATGCACTGATCACGTGGCTGATCATGCAATGATCACGTAGCTACCATGTACTGGTCACGTGACTGATCATGCACTGATCACGTAATTGATCATGCACTGATCATGTGGCTGATCATGCACTGATCACGTGGCTGATCATACACTGATCACATAACTGATCATGCACTGATCACGTGACTGATCATGCACTGATCACGTGGCTATCATGCACTGATCACGTGGCTGGACATACACTGATCACGTGCCTGGTCATGCACTGATCACGTGGCTGATCATGCACTGATCACGTGACTGATCATGCACTGATCACGTGTCTGATCATGCACTGATCACGTGGCTATCATGCACTGCTCACGTGGCTGATCATGCCATGATCACGCAGCTACCATGTACTGGTCACATGACTGATCATGCACTGATCACGTGACTGATCATGCAGTGATCACGTGGCTATCATGCACTACTCACGTGGCTGATCATGCAATGATCATGTAGCTACCATGTACAGGTCACGTGAATGATCATACACCCATCAGGTGACTGATCATGCACTGATCACGTGGCTATCATGCACTGATCACGAGACTGATCATGCACTGATCACGTCTATATCATGCACTGATCACATGACTGCCCATGCACTGATCACGTGGATGATCATACACTAATCTTGTGACAGATCATGCACTGATCACGTGGCTGATCATGCACTGATACCGTGACTGAGCATGGACTGATCACATGACTATCATGTAGTGATCACGTGACTTAATGGCGCTGATCATGTGACTGATCATGCGCTGATCATGTTTGCTATCATACACTGATCATGTGCCTCTGGAGGCAATAAACAAAGAGCTGAGTAGGCACGAATCAAACAGTCAGCAGGCAATAATCATGGAACTCAGCTGTGAGGAATCATGCTGCTCAGCTGGCAATAATCAAGCAGCTGAGCAGGCAGGAATTACGCAGCACAGCTGGCAATTGTCAAGCAGATGACAGGCAGGAATCGTGCAGCTCAGCTGGCAATTGTCAAGCAGATGAGCAGACAGTAATCACGCAGCTCAGCAGGCCCAGATCACGTGACTGAGCATGCACTGTTCACGTGGCTGATCATACACTGATCACGTGATGATCATGCACTGATCACTTGGATATCATGCACTGATCACGTGGCTGATCATACACTGTTCACGTGTCTGACCATGCACTGATCACGTGGCTGATCATACACTGCTCACGTAACTGATCATGCACTGATCACGTGGCTATCATGCACTGATCACGTGGCTGAACATGCACTGTTCACGTGGCTGATCACACACCTGTCACGTGACATATCATGCACTGATCACGTGGCACTCATGCACTGATCACGTGGCTGATCATACTCTGCTCACGTAACTCATGCACACATCACGTGGCTATCATGCACTGCTCACGTGGCTCGTCATGGAATGATCACGTAGCAACCATATACTGGTCACGTGACTGATCATGCAAAGATCACGTAAATGATCATGCACTGTTCACGTGACTGATCATGTACTGATCACGTGACTGATCATGCACTGATCACGTGGCTATCATGCTCTGCTCACGTGGCTGATCATGCAACGATCACGTAGCAACCATGTACTGGTCACGTGACTGATCATGCACTGATCACGTAATTGATCCTGCACTGATCACGTGGCTCATCATGCACTGATCACGTGGCTGATCACACATGTATCACGTGACTGATCATGCACTGATCACGTGGCTCTCATGCACTGATCACGTGGCTGTCATGCACTGATCACGTGGATATCATGCACTGATCACGTGGCTGATCATGCACTGATCACGTGACTGATCATGCACTGATCACGTGGCTGATCATGCACTGATCACGTGACTGATCATGCACTGATCACGTGGCTATCATGCACTGATCACGTGGCTGATCATGCACTGATCACGTGGCTGATCATGCACTGATCACGTGACTGATCATGCACTGATCACGTGGCACTCATGCACTGATCACGTGGCTGATCATACACTGATCACGTAACTCATGCACTGATCACGTGGCTATCATGCACTGATCACGTGGCTGATCATGCACTGATCACGTAGCAACCATATACTGATCACGTGACTGATCATGCACTGATCACGTGGCTGATCATGCACTGATCACGTGACTGATCATGCACTGATCACGTGACTGATCATGCACTGATCACGTGGCTATCATGCACTGCTCACGTGGCTGATCATGCACGATCACGTAGCAACCATGTACTGGTCACGTGACTGATCATGCACTGATCACGTAATTGATCATGCACTGATCACGTGGCTCATCATGCACTGATCACGTGGCTGATCACACATGATCACGTGACTGATCATGCACTGATCACGTGGCTGATCATGCACTGATCACGTGGCTGATCATGCACTGATCACGTGGATATCATGCACTGATCACGTGGCTGATCATGCACTGATCACGTGTCTGATCATGCACTGATCACGTGGCTGATCATACACTGCTCACGTAACTGATCATGCACTGATCACGTGGCTATCATGCACTGATCACGTGGCTGAACATGCACTGTTCACGTGGCTGATCACACACTGTCACGTGACATATCATGCACTGATCACGTGGAACTCATGCACTGATCACGTGGCTGATCATACACTGCTCACGTAACTCATGCACACATCACGTGGCTATCATGCACTGATCACGTGGCTGATCATGCAATGATCACGTAGCTACCATATACTGGTCACGTGACTGATCATGCACTGATCACGTAAATGATCATGCACTGATCACGTGACTGATCATGCACTGATCACGTGACTGATCATGCACTGATCACGTGGCTATCATGCACTGATCACGTGGCTGATCATGCACGATCACGTAGCAACCATGTACTGGTCACGTGACTGATCATGCACTGATCACGTAATTGATCATGCACTGATCACGTGGCTGATCATGCACTGATCACGTGGCTGATCACACATGATCACGTGACTGATCATGCACTGATCACGTGGCTATCATGCACTGATCACGTGGCTGATCATGCACTGATCACGTGGCTATCATGCACTGATCACGTGGCTGATCACACACGTATCACATGACTGATCATGCACTGATCACGTGACTGATCATGCACTGATCACGTGGCTATCATGCACTACTCACGTGGCTGATCATGCAATGATCATGTAGCTACCATGTACAGGTCACGTGAATGATCATACACCCATCAGGTGACTGATCATGCACTGATCACGTGGCTATCATGCACTGATCACGAGACTGATCATGCACTGATCACGTCTATATCATGCACTGATCACATGACTGCCCATGCACTGATCACGTGGATGATCATACACTAATCATGTGACAGATCATGCACTGATCACGTGGCTGATCATGCACTGATACCGTGACTGAGCATGGACTGATCACATGACTATCATGTAGTGATCACGTGACTTAATGGCGCTGATCATGTGACTGATCATGCGCTGATCATGTTTGCTATCATACACTGATCATGTGCCTCTGGAGGCAATAAACAAAGAGCTGAGTAGGCACGAATCAAACAGTCAGCAGGCAATAATCATGGAACTCAGGTGTGAGGAATCATGCTGCTCAGCTGGCAATAATCAAGCAGCTGAGCAGGCAGGAATTACGCAGCACAGCTGGCAATTGTCAAGCAGATGACAGGCAGGAATCGTGCAGCTCAGCTGGCAATTGTCAAGCAGATGAGCAGACAGTAATCACGCAGCTCAGCAGGCCCAGATCACGTGACTGAGCATGCACTGTTCACGTGGCTGATCATACACTGATCACGTGATGATCATGCACTGATCACTTGGATATCATGCACTGATCACGTGGCTGATCATACACTGTTCACGTGTCTGACCATGCACTGATCACGTGGCTGATCATACACTGCTCACGTAACTGATCATGCACTGATCACGTGGCTATCATGCACTGATCACGTGGCTGAACATGCACTGTTCACGTGGCTGATCACACACCTGTCACGTGACATATCATGCACTGATCACGTGGCACTCATGCACTGATCACGTGGCTGATCATACTCTGCTCACGTAACTCATGCACACATCACGTGGCTATCATGCACTGCTCACGTGGCTCGTCATGGAATGATCACGTAGCTACCATATACTGGTCACGTGACTGATCATGCAAAGATCACGTAAATGATCATGCACTGTTCACGTGACTGATCATGTACTGATCACGTGACTGATCATGCACTGATCACGTGGCTATCATGCTCTGCTCACGTGGCTGATCATGCAACGATCACGTAGCAACCATGTACTGGTCACGTGACTGATCATGCACTGATCACGTAATTGATCCTGCACTGATCACGTGGCTCATCATGCACTGATCACGTGGCTGATCACACATGTATCACGTGACTGATCATGCACTGATCACGTGGCTCTCATGCACTGATCACGTGGCTGTCATGCACTGATCACGTGGATATCATGCACTGATCACGTGGCTGATCATACACTGATCACGTGACTGATCATGCACTGATCACGTGGCTGATCATGCACTGATCACGTAACTGATCATGCACTGATCACGTGGCTATCATGCACTGATCACGTGGCTGATCATGCACTGATCACGTGGCTGATCACACACTGTCACGTGACTATCATGCACTGATCACGTGGACTCATGCACTGATCACGTGGCTGATCATGCACTGATCACGTAACTCATGCACTGATCACGTGGCTATCATGCACTGATCACGTGGCTGATCATGCACTGATCACGTAGCTACCATATACTGGTCACGTGACTGATCATGCACTGATCACGTAAATGATCATGCACTGATCACGTGACTGATCATGCACTGATCACGTGACTGATCATGCACTGATCACGTGGCTATCATGCACTGATCACGTGGCTGATCATGCACGATCACGTAGCAACCATGTACTGGTCACGTGACTGATCATGCACTGATCACGTAATTGATCATGCACTGATCACGTGGCTGATCATGCACTGATCACGTGGCTGATCACACATGATCACGTGACTGATCATGCACTGATCACGTGGCTATCATGCACTGATCACGTGGCTGATCATGCACTGATCACGTGGCTATCATGCACTGATCACGTGGCTGATCACACACGTATCACATGACTGATCATGCACTGATCACGTGACTGATCATGCAGTGATCACGTGGCTATCATGCACTACTCACGTGGCTGATCATGCAATGATCATGTAGCTACCATGTACAGGTCACGTGAATGATCATACACCCATCAGGTGACTGATCATGCACTGATCACGTGGCTATCATGCACTGATCACGAGACTGATCATGCACTGATCACGTCTATATCATGCACTGATCACATGACTGCCCATGCACTGATCACGTGGATGATCATACACTAATCTTGTGACAGATCATGCACTGATCACGTGGCTGATCATGCACTGATACCGTGACTGAGCATGGACTGATCACATGACTATCATGTAGTGATCACGTGACTTAATGGCACTGATCATGTGACTGATCATGCGCTGATCATGTTTGCTATCATACACTGATCATGTGCCTCTGGAGGCAATAAACAAAGAGCTGAGTAGGCACGAATCAAACAGTCAGCAGGCAATAATCATGGAACTCAGCTGTGAGGAATCATGCTGCTCAGCTGGCAATAATCAAGCAGCTGAGCAGGCAGGAATTATGCAGCACAGCTGGCAATTGTCAAGCAGATGACAGGCAGGAATCGTGCAGCTCAGCTGGCAATTGTCAAGCAGATGAGCAGACAGTAATCACGCAGCTCAGCAGGCCCAGATCACGTGACTGAGCATGCACTGTTCACGTGGCTGATCATACACTGATCACGTGATGATCATGCACTGATCACTTGGATATCATGCACTGATCACGTGGCTGATCATACACTGTTCACGTGTCTGACCATGCACTGATCACGTGGCTGATCATGCACTGCTCACGTAACTGATCATGCACTGATCACGTGGCTATCATGCACTGATCACGTGGCTGAACATGCACTGTTCACGTGGCTGATCACACACCTGTCACGTGACATATCATGCACTGATCACGTGGCACTCATGCACTGATCACGTGGCTGATCATACTCTGCTCACGTAACTCATGCACACATCACGTGGCTATCATGCACTGCTCACGTGGCTCGTCATGGAATGATCACGTAGCTACCATATACTGGTCACGTGACTGATCATGCAAAGATCACGTAAATGATCATGCACTGTTCACGTGACTGATCATGTACTGATCACGTGACTGATCATGCACTGATCACGTGGCTATCATGCACTGCTCACGTGGCTGATCATGCAACGATCACGTAGCAACCATGTACTGGTCACGTGACTGATCATGCACTGATCACGTAATTGATCATGCACTGATCACGTGGCTCATCATGCACTGATCACGTGGCTGATCACACATGTATCACGTGACTGATCATGCACTGATCACGTGGCTCTCATGCACTGATCACGTGGCTGTCATGCACTGATCACGTGGATATCATGCACTGATCACGTGGCTGATCATACACTGATCACGTGACTGATCATGCACTGATCACGTGGCTGATCATGCACTGATCACGTGACTGATCATGCACTGATCACGTGGCTATCATGCACTGATCACGTGGCTGATCATGCACTGATCACGTGGCTGATCATGCACTGATCACGTGACTATCATGCACTGATCACGTGGCACTCATGCACTGATCACGTGGCTGATCATACACTGATCACGTAACTCATGCACTGATCACGTGGCTATCATGCACTGATCACGTGGCTGTCATGCAATGATCACGTAGCAACCATATACTGGTCACGTGACTGATCATGCACTGATCACGTAACTGATCATGCACTGATCACGTGACTGATCATGCACTGATCACGTGACTGATCATGCACTGATCACGTGGCTATCATGCACTGCTCACGTGGCTGATCATGCAACGATCACGTAGCAACCATGTACTGGTCACGTGACTGATCATGCACTGATCACGTAATTGATCATGCACTGATCACGTGGCTCATCATGCACTGATCACGTGGCTGATCACACATGATCACGTGACTGATCATGCACTGATCACGTGGCTGATCATGCACTGATCACGTGGCTGATCATGCACTGATCACGTGGATATCATGCACTGATCACGTGGCTGATCATGCACTGTTCACGTGTCTGATCATGCACTGATCACGTGGCTGATCATGCACTGATCACGTAACTGATCATGCACTGATCACGTGGCTATCATGCACTGATCACGTGGCTGATCATGCACTGATCACGTGGCTGATCACACACTGTCACGTGACTATCATGCACTGATCACGTGGAACTCATGCACTGATCACGTGGCTGATCATACACTGATCACGTAACTCATGCACACATCACGTGGCTATCATGCACTGATCACGTGGCTGATCATGCACTGATCACGTAGCAACCATATACTGGTCACGTGACTGATCATGCACTGATCACGTAAATGATCATGCACTGATCACGTGACTGATCATGCACTGATCACGTGACTGATCATGCACTGATCACGTGGCTATCATGCACTGATCACGTGGCTGATCATGCACTGATCACGTAGCAACCATGTACTGATCACGTGACTGATCATGCACTGATCACGTAATTGATCATGCACTGATCACGTGGCTGATCATGCACTGATCACGTGGCTGATCATGCACTGATCACGTGACTGATCATGCACTGATCACGTGGCTGATCATGCACTGATCACGTGGCTGATCATGCACTGATCACGTGGCTATCATGCACTGATCACGTGGCTGATCACACGTATCACATGACTGATCATGCACTGATCACGTGACTGATCATGCACTGATCACGTGGCTATCATGCACTACTCACGTGGCTGATCATGCAATGATCATGTAGCTACCATGTACAGGTCACGTGAATGATCATACACCCATCAGGTGACTGATCATGCACTGATCACGTGGCTATCATGCACTGATCACGAGACTGATCATGCACTGATCACGTCTATATCATGCACTGATCACATGACTGCCCATGCACTGATCACGTGGATGATCATACACTAATCTTGTGACAGATCATGCACTGATCACGTGGCTGATCATGCACTGATACCGTGACTGAGCATGGACTGATCACATGACTATCATGTAGTGATCACGTGACTTAATGGCGCTGATCATGTGACTGATCATGCGCTGATCATGTTTGCTATCATACACTGATCATGTGCCTCTGGAGGCAATAAACAAAGAGCTGAGTAGGCACGAATCAAACAGTCAGCAGGCAATAATCATGGAACTCAGGTGTGAGGAATCATGCTGCTCAGCTGGCAATAATCAAGCAGCTGAGCAGGCAGGAATTACGCAGCACAGCTGGCAATTGTCAAGCAGATGACAGGCAGGAATCGTGCAGCTCAGCTGGCAATTGTCAAGCAGATGAGCAGACAGTAATCACGCAGCTCAGCAGGCCCAGATCACGTGACTGAGCATGCACTGTTCACGTGGCTGATCATACACTGATCACGTGATGATCATGCACTGATCACTTGGATATCATGCACTGATCACGTGGCTGATCATACACTGTTCACGTGTCTGACCATGCACTGATCACGTGGCTGATCATGCACTGCTCACGTAACTGATCATGCACTGATCACGTGGCTATCATGCACTGATCACGTGGCTGAACATGCACTGTTCACGTGGCTGATCACACACCTGTCACGTGACATATCATGCACTGATCACGTGGCACTCATGCACTGATCACGTGGCTGATCATACTCTGCTCACGTAACTCATGCACACATCACGTGGCTATCATGCACTGCTCACGTGGCTCGTCATGGAATGATCACGTAGCAACCATATACTGGTCACGTGACTGATCATGCAAAGATCACGTAAATGATCATGCACTGTTCACGTGACTGATCATGTACTGATCACGTGACTGATCATGCACTGATCACGTGGCTATCATGCTCTGCTCACGTGGCTGATCATGCAACGATCACGTAGCAACCATGTACTGGTCACGTGACTGATCATGCACTGATCACGTAATTGATCCTGCACTGATCACGTGGCTCATCATGCACTGATCACGTGGCTGATCACACATGTATCACGTGACTGATCATGCACTGATCACGTGGCTCTCATGCACTGATCACGTGGCTGTCATGCACTGATCACGTGGATATCATGCACTGATCACGTGGCTGATCATGCACTGATCACGTGACTGATCATGCACTGATCACGTGGCTGATCATGCACTGATCACGTAACTGATCATGCACTGATCACGTGGCTATCATGCACTGATCACGTGGCTGATCATGCACTGATCACGTGGCTGATCACACACTGTCACGTGACTATCATGCACTGATCACGTGGAACTCATGCACTGATCACGTGGCTGATCATACACTGATCACGTAACTCATGCACACATCACGTGGCTATCATGCACTGATCACGTGGCTGATCATGCACTGATCACGTAGCTACCATATACTGGTCACGTGACTGATCATGCACTGATCACGTAAATGATCATGCACTGATCACGTGACTGATCATGCACTGATCACGTGACTGATCATGCACTGATCACGTGGCTATCATGCACTGATCACGTGGCTGATCATGCACGATCACGTAGCAACCATGTACTGATCACGTGACTGATCATGCACTGATCACGTAATTGATCATGCACTGATCACGTGGCTGATCATGCACTGATCACGTGGCTGATCACACATGATCACGTGACTGATCATGCACTGATCACGTGGCTATCATGCACTGATCACGTGGCTGATCATGCACTGATCACGTGGCTATCATGCACTGATCACGTGGCTGATCACACACTATCACATGACTGATCATGCACTGATCACGTGACTGATCATGCAGTGATCACGTGGCTATCATGAACTACTCACGTGGCTGATCATGCAATGATCATGTAGCTACCATGTACAGGTCACGTGAATGATCATACACCCATCAGGTGACTGATCATGCACTGATCACGTGGCTATCATGCACTGATCACGAGACTGATCATGCACTGTTCACGTCTATATCATGCACTGATCACATGACTGCCCATGCACTGATCACGTGGATGATCATACACTAATCTTGTGACAGATCATGCACTGATCACGTGGCTGATCATGCACTGATACCGTGACTGAGCATGGACTGAT
This sequence comes from Bos javanicus, assembly GCF_032452875.1. Lineage (NCBI taxonomy): Eukaryota > Metazoa > Chordata > Mammalia > Artiodactyla > Bovidae > Bos > Bos javanicus. The sequence continues at coordinate 334,992 of NW_026893747.1, read as the reverse complement.
CACATGACTATCATGTAGTGATCACGTGACTTAATGGCGCTGATCATGTGACTGATCATGCGCTGATCATGTTTGCTATCATACACTGATCATGTGCCTCTGGAGGCAATAAACAAAGAGCTGAGTAGGCACGAATCAAACAGTCAGCAGGCAATAATCATGGAACTCAGGTGTGAGGAATCATGCTGCTCAGCTGGCAATAATCAAGCAGCTGAGCAGGCAGGAATTACGCAGCACAGCTGGCAATTGTCAAGCAGATGACAGGCAGGAATCGTGCAGCTCAGCTGGCAATTGTCAAGCAGATGAGCAGACAGTAATCACGCAGCTCAGCAGGCCCAGATCACGTGACTGAGCATGCACTGTTCACGTGGCTGATCATACACTGATCACGTGATGATCATGCACTGATCACTTGGATATCATGCACTGATCACGTGGCTGATCATACACTGTTCACGTGTCTGACCATGCACTGATCACGTGGCTGATCATGCACTGCTCACGTAACTGATCATGCACTGATCACGTGGCTATCATGCACTGATCACGTGGCTGATCACACACCTGTCACGTGACATATCATGCACTGATCACGTGGCACTCATGCACTGATCACGTGGCTGATCATACTCTGCTCACGTAACTCATGCACACATCACGTGGCTATCATGCACTGCTCACGTGGCTCGTCATGGAATGATCACGTAGCAACCATATACTGGTAACGTGACTGATCATGCAAAGATCACGTAAATGATCATGCACTGTTCACGTGACTGATCATGTACTGATCACGTGACTGATCATGCACTGATCACGTGGCTATCATGCTCTGCTCACGTGGCTGATCATGCAACGATCACGTAGCAACCATGTACTGGTCACGTGACTGATCATGCACTGATCACGTAATTGATCCTGCACTGATCACGTGGCTCATCATGCACTGATCACGTGGCTGATCACACATGTATCACGTGACTGATCATGCACTGATCCCGTGGCTCTCATGCACTGATCACGTGGCTGTCATGCACTGATCACGTGGATATCATGCACTGATCACGTGGCTGATCACACACGTATCACATGACTGATCATGCACTGATCACGTGGCTATCATGCACTGATCACGTGGCTATCATGCACTGATCACGTGGCTGATCATGCAATGATCACGTAGCTACCATGTACTGGTCACGTGACTGATCATGCACTGATCACGTAATTGATCATGCACTGATCATGTGGCTGATCATGCACTGATCACGTGGCTGATCATACACTGATCACATAACTGATCATGCACTGATCACGTGACTGATCATGCACTGATCACGTGGCTATCATGCACTGATCACTTGGCTGGACATACACTGATCACGTGCCTGATCATGCACTGATCACGTGACTGATCATGCACTGATCACGTGTCTGATCATGCACTGATCACGTGGCTATCATGCACTGCTCACGTGGCTGATCATGCCATGATCACGCAGCTACCATGTACTGGTCACATGACTGATCATGCACTGATCACGTGACTGATCATGCAGTGATCACGTGGCTATCATGAACTACTCACGTGGCTGATCATGCAATGATCATGTAGCTACCATGTACAGGTCACGTGAATGATCATACACCCATCAGGTGACTGATCATGCACTGATCACGTGGCTATCATGCACTGATCACGAGACTGATCATGCACTGTTCACGTCTATATCATGCACTGATCACATGACTGCCCATGCACTGATCACGTGGATGATCATACACTAATCTTGTGACAGATCATGCACTGATCACGTGGCTGATCATGCACTGATACCGTGACTGAGCATGGACTGATCACATGACTATCATGTAGTGATCACGTGACTTAATGGCGCTGATCATGTGACTGATCATGCGCTGATCATGTTTGCTATCATACACTGATCATGTGCCTCTGGAGGCAATAAACAAAGAGCTGAGTAGGCACGAATCAAACAGTCAGCAGGCAATAATCATGGAACTCAGGTGTGAGGAATCATGCTGCTCAGCTGGCAATAATCAAGCAGCTGAGCAGGCAGGAATTACGCAGCACAGCTGGCAATTGTCAAGCAGATGACAGGCAGGAATCGTGCAGCTCAGCTGGCAATTGTCAAGCAGATGAGCAGACAGTAATCACGCAGCTCAGCAGGCCCAGATCACGTGACTGAGCATGCACTGTTCACGTGGCTGATCATACACTGATCACGTGATGATCATGCACTGATCACTTGGATATCATGCACTGATCACGTGGCTGATCATACACTGTTCACGTGTCTGACCATGCACTGATCACGTGGCTGATCATACACTGCTCACGTAACTGATCATGCACTGATCACGTGGCTATCATGCACTGATCACGTGGCTGAACATGCACTGTTCACGTGGCTGATCACACACCTGTCACGTGACATATCATGCACTGATCACGTGGCACTCATGCACTGATCACGTGGCTGATCATACTCTGCTCACGTAACTCATGCACACATCACGTGGCTATCATGCACTGCTCACGTGGCTCGTCATGGAATGATCACGTAGCAACCATATACTGGTCACGTGACTGATCATGCAAAGATCACGTAAATGATCATGCACTGTTCACGTGACTGATCATGTACTGATCACGTGACTGATCATGCACTGATCACGTGGCTATCATGCTCTGCTCACGTGGCTGATCATGCAACGATCACGTAGCAACCATGTACTGGTCACGTGACTGATCATGCACTGATCACGTAATTGATCCTGCACTGATCACGTGGCTCATCATGCACTGATCACGTGGCTGATCACACATGTATCACGTGACTGATCATGCACTGATCACGTGGCTCTCATGCACTGATCACGTGGCTGTCATGCACTGATCACGTGGATATCATGCACTGATCACGTGGCTGATCACACACGTATCACATGACTGATCATGCACTGATCACGTGGCTATCATGCACTGATCACGTGGCTATCATGCACTGATCACGTGGCTGATCATGCAATGATCACGTAGCTACCATGTACTGGTCACGTGACTGATCATGCACTGATCACGTAATTGATCATGCACTGATCACGTGGCTGATCATGCACTGATCACGTGGCTGATCATACACTGATCACATGACTGATCATGCACTGATCACGTGACTGATCATGCACTGATCACGTGGCTATCATGCACTGATCACGTGGCTGACATACACTGATCACGTGCCTGGTCATGCACTGATCACGTGGCTGATCATGCACTGATCACGTGACTGATCATGCACTGATCACGTGGCTGATCATGCACTGATCACGTGACTGATCATGCACTGATCACGTGGCTGATCATGCACTGATCACGTGGCTATCATGCACTGATCACGTGGCTGATCATGCATGATCACGCAGCTATCATGCACTGATCACGTGACTGATCATGCACTGATCACGTGGCTGATCATGCACTGATCACGTGATGATCATGCACTGATCACGTGGCTATCATGCACTGATCACGTGGCTGATCATGCACTGATCACGTGGCTGATCATGCACTGATCACGTGGCTGATCATGCACTGATCACGTAACTGATCATGCACTGATCACGTGGCTATCATGCACTGATCACGTGGCTGATCATGCACTGATCACGTGGCTGATCACACACTGATCACGTGACTATCATGCACTGATCACGTGGACTCATGCACTGATCACGTGGCTGATCATACACTGATCACGTGACTCATGCACTGATCACGTGGCTATCATGCACTGCTCACGTGGCTGTCATGCAATGATCACGTAGCTACCATGTACTGGTCACGTGACTGATCATGCACTGATCACGTGACTGATCATGCACTGATCACGTGGCTGATCATGCACTGATCACGTGACTGATCATGCACTGATCACGTGGCTATCATGCACTGATCACGTGGCTGATCATGCACTGATCACGTAGCTATCATGCACTGATCACGTGACTGATCATGCACTGATCACGTGGCTATCATGCACTGATCACGTGGCTGATCATGCACTGATCACGTGGCTATCATGCACTGATCACGTGACTGATCATGCACTGATCACGTGGCTGATCATGCACTGATACGTGACTGAGCATGGACTGATCACATGACTATCATGTAGTGATCACGTGACTTAATGGCACTGATCATGTGACTGATCATGCGCACTGATCATGTTTGCTATCATACACTGATCATGTGCCTCTGGAGGCAATAAACAAAGAGCTGAGTAGGCACGAATCAAACAGTCAGCAGGCAATAATCATGGAACTCAGGTGTGAGGAATCATGCTGCTCAGCTGGCAATAATCAAGCAGCTGAGCAGGCAGGAATTATGCAGCACAGCTGGCAATTGTCAAGCAGATGACAGGCAGGAATCGTGCAGCTCAGCTGGCAATTGTCAAGCAGATGAGCAGACAGTAATCACGCAGCTCAGCAGGCCCAGATCACGTGACTGAGCATGCACTGTTCACGTGGCTGATCATACACTGATCACGTGATGATCATGCACTGATCACTTGGATATCATGCACTGATCACGTGGCTGATCATACACTGTTCACGTGTCTGACCATGCACTGATCACGTGGCTGATCATGCACTGCTCACGTAACTGATCATGCACTGATCACGTGGCTATCATGCACTGATCACGTGGCTGAACATGCACTGTTCACGTGGCTGATCACACCTGTCACGTGACATATCATGCACTGATCACGTGGCACTCATGCACTGATCACGTGGCTGATCATACTCTGCTCACGTAACTGATCATGCACACATCACGTGGCTATCATGCACTGCTCACGTGGCTCGTCATGGAATGATCACGTAGCTACCATATACTGGTCACGTGACTGATCATGCACTGATCACGTAAATGATCATGCACTGTTCACGTGACTGATCATGTACTGATCACGTGACTGATCATGCACTGATCACGTGGCTATCATGCTCTGCTCACGTGGCTGATCATGCAACGATCACGTAGCAACCATGTACTGGTCACGTGACTGATCATGCACTGATCACGTAATTGATCCTGCACTGATCACGTGGCTCATCATGCACTGATCACGTGGCTGATCACACATGTATCACGTGACTGATCATGCACTGATCACGTGGCTGATCATGCACTGATCACGTGGCTGTCATGCACTGATCACGTGGATATCATGCACTGATCACGTGGCTGATCATACACTGATCACGTGACTGATCATGCACTGATCACGTGGCTGATCATGCACTGATCACGTAACTGATCATGCACTGATCACGTGGCTATCATGCACTGATCACGTGGCTGATCATGCACTGATCACGTGGCTGATCACACACTGTCACGTGACATATCATGCACTGATCACGTGGCACTCATGCACTGATCACGTGGCTGATCATACACTGATCACGTAACTCATGCACACATCACGTGGCTATCATGCACTGATCACGTGGCTGATCATGCAATGATCACGTAGCAACCATATACTGGTCACGTGACTGATCATGCACTGATCACGTAAATGATCATGCACTGATCACGTGACTGATCATGCACTGATCACGTGACTGATCATGCACTGATCACGTGGCTATCATGCACTGCTCACGTGGCTGATCATGCAACGATCACGTAGCAACCATGTACTGGTCACGTGACTGATCATGCACTGATCACGTAATTGATCATGCACTGATCACGTGGCTCATCATGCACTGATCACGTGGCTGATCACACATGTATCACGTGACTGATCATGCACTGATCACGTGGCTCTCATGCACTGATCACGTGGCTGTCATGCACTGATCACGTGGATATCATGCACTGATCACGTGGCTGATCACACACGTATCACATGACTGATCATGCACTGATCACGTGGCTATCATGCACTGATCACGTGGCTATCATGCACTGATCACGTGGCTATCATGCACTGATCACGTGGCTGATCATGCAATGATCACGTAGCTACCATGTACTGGTCACGTGACTGATCATGCACTGATCACGTAATTGATCATGCACTGATCACGTGGCTGATCATGCACTGATCACGTGGCTGATCATACACTGATCACATAACTGATCATGCACTGATCACGTGACTGATCATGCACTGATCACGTGGCTATCATGCACTGATCACGTGGCTGACATACACTGATCACGTGCCTGTCATGCACTGATCACGTGGCTGATCATGCACTGATCACGTGACTGATCATGCACTGATCACGTGTCTGATCATGCACTGATCACGTGGCTATCATGCACTGCTCACGTGGCTGATCATGCATGATCACGTAGCTACCATGTACTGGTCACGTGACTGATCATGCACTGATCACGTGACTGATCATGCACTGATCACGTGGCTATCATGCACTGATCACGTGGCTGATCATGCACATGATCACGTGACTGATCATGCACTGATCACGTGGCTGATCATGCACTGATCACGTGGCTGATCATGCACTGATCACGTGGCTATCATGCACTGATCACGAGACTGATCATGCACTGTTCACGTCTATATCATGCACTGATCACATGACTGCCCATGCACTGATCACGTGGATGATCATACACTAATCTTGTGACAGATCATGCACTGATCACGTGGCTGATCATGCACTGATACCGTGACTGAGCATGGACTGATCACATGACTATCATGTAGTGATCACGTGACTTAATGGCGCTGATCATGTGACTGATCATGCGCTGATCATGTTTGCTATCATACACTGATCATGTGCCTCTGGAGGCAATAAACAAAGAGCTGAGTAGGCACGAATCAAACAGTCAGCAGGCAATAATCATGGAACTCAGGTGTGAGGAATCATGCTGCTCAGCTGGCAATAATCAAGCAGCTGAGCAGGCAGGAATCGTGCAGCTCAGCTGGCCCAGATCACGTGACTGAGCATGCACTGTTCACGTGGCTGATCATACACTGATCACGTGATGATCATGCACTGATCACTTGGATATCATGCACTGATCACGTGGCTGATCATACACTGTTCACGTGTCTGACCATGCACTGATCACGTGGCTGATCATACACTGCTCACGTAACTGATCATGCACTGATCACGTGGCTATCATGCACTGATCACGTGGCTGAACATGCACTGTTCACGTGGCTGATCACACACCTGTCACGTGACATATCATGCACTGATCACGTGGCACTCATGCACTGATCACGTGGCTGATCATACTCTGCTCACGTAACTCATGCACACATCACGTGGCTATCATGCACTGCTCACGTGGCTCGTCATGGAATGATCACGTAGCAACCATATACTGGTCACGTGACTGATCATGCAAAGATCACGTAAATGATCATGCACTGTTCACGTGACTGATCATGTACTGATCACGTGACTGATCATGCACTGATCACGTGGCTATCATGCACTGCTCACGTGGCTGATCATGCAACGATCACGTAGCAACCATGTACTGGTCACGTGACTGATCATGCACTGATCACGTAATTGATCCTGCACTGATCACGTGGCTCATCATGCACTGATCACGTGGCTGATCACACATGTATCACGTGACTGATCATGCACTGATCACGTGGCTCTCATGCACTGATCACGTGGCTGTCATGCACTGATCACGTGGATATCATGCACTGATCACGTGGCTGATCACACACGTATCACATGACTGATCATGCACTGATCACGTGGCTATCATGCACTGATCACGTGGCTATCATGCACTGATCACGTGGCTGATCATGCAATGATCACGTAGCTACCATGTACTGGTCACGTGACTGATCATGCACTGATCACGTAATTGATCATGCACTGATCATGTGGCTGATCATGCACTGATCACGTGGCTGATCATGCACTGATCACGTGGCTATCATGCACTGATCACGTGGCTGATCATGCACTGATCACGTGGCTGATCATGCACTGATCACGTGGCTGATCATGCACTGATCACGTGACTGATCATGCACTGATCACGTGGCTGATCATGCACTGATCACGTGACTGATCATGCACTGATCACGTGTCTGATCATGCACTGATCACGTGGCTATCATGCACTGCTCACGTGGCTGATCATGCCATGATCACGCAGCTACCATGTACTGGTCACATGACTGATCATGCACTGATCACGTGACTGATCATGCAGTGATCACGTGGCTATCATGCACTACTCACGTGGCTGATCATGCAATGATCATGTAGCTACCATGTACAGGTCACGTGAATGATCATACACCCATCAGGTGACTGATCATGCACTGATCACGTGGCTATCATGCACTGATCACGAGACTGATCATGCACTGATCACGTCTATATCATGCACTGATCACATGACTGCCCATGCACTGATCACGTGGATGATCATACACTAATCTTGTGACAGATCATGCACTGATCACGTGGCTGATCATGCACTGATACCGTGACTGAGCATGGACTGATCACATGACTATCATGTAGTGATCACGTGACTTAATGGCGCTGATCATGTGACTGATCATGCGCTGATCATGTTTGCTATCATACACTGATCATGTGCCTCTGGAGGCAATAAACAAAGAGCTGAGTAGGCACGAATCAAACAGTCAGCAGGCAATAATCATGGAACTCAGGTGTGAGGAATCATGCTGCTCAGCTGGCAATAATCAAGCAGCTGAGCAGGCAGGAATTACGCAGCACAGCTGGCAATTGTCAAGCAGATGACAGGCAGGAATCGTGCAGCTCAGCTGGCAATTGTCAAGCAGATGAGCAGACAGTAATCACGCAGCTCAGCAGGCCCAGATCACGTGACTGAGCATGCACTGTTCACGTGGCTGATCATGCACTGATCACGTGACTGATCATGCACTGATCACGTGGCTATCATGCACTGATCACGTGGCTGATCATGCACTGATCACGTGCTGACCATGCACTGATCACGTGACTGATCATGCACTGATCACGTAACTGATCATGCACTGATCACGTGGCTGATCATGCACTGATCACGTGGCTGATCACACATGTGTCACGTGACTGATCATGCACTGATCACGTGGCTATCATGCACTGATCACGTGGCTGATCATGCACTGATCACGTGGCTATCATGCACTGATCACGTGGCTGATCATGCACTGATCACGTGGCTGATCATGCACTGATCACGTGACTGATCATGCACTGATCACGTGGCATCATGCACTGATCACGTGGCTGATCATGCACTGATCACGTGACTCATGCACTGATCACGTGGCTATCATGCACTGATCACGTGGCTGATCATGCACTGATCACGTAGCAACCATGTACTGGTCACGTGACTGATCATGCACTGATCACGTGGCTATCATGCACTACTCACGTGGCTGATCATGCAATTATCATGTAGCTACCATGTACAGGTCACGTGACTGATCATACACCCATCAGGTGACTGATCATGCACTGATCACGTGGCTATCATGCACTGATCACGAGACTGATCATGCACTGATCACGTCTATATCATGCACTGATCACATGACTGCCCATGCACTGATCACGTGGATGATCATACACTAATCTTGTGACAGATCATGCACTGATCACGTGGCTGATCATGCACTGATACTGACTGAGCATGGACTGATCACATGACTATCATGTAGTGATCACGTGACTTAATGGCACTGATCATGTGACTGATCATGCGCTGATCATGTTTGCTATCATACACTGATCATGTGCCTCTGGAGGCAATAAACAAAGAGCTGAGTAGGCACGAATCAAACAGTCAGCAGGCAATAATCATGGAACTCAGCTGTGAGGAATCATGCTGCTCAGCTGGCAATAATCAAGCAGCTGAGCAGGCAGGAATTACGCAGCACAGCTGGCAATTGTCAAGCAGATGACAGGCAGGAATCGTGCAGCTCAGCTGGCAATTGTCAAGCAGATGAGCAGACAGTAATCACGCAGCTCAGCAGGCCCAGATCACGTGACTGAGCATGCACTGTTCACGTGGCTGATCATACACTGATCACGTGATGATCATGCACTGATCACTTGGATATCATGCACTGATCACGTGGCTGATCATACACTGTTCACGTGTCTGACCATGCACTGATCACGTGGCTGATCATGCACTGCTCACGTAACTGATCATGCACTGATCACGTGGCTATCATGCACTGATCACGTGGCTGAACATGCACTGTTCACGTGGCTGATCACACACCTGTCACGTGACATATCATGCACTGATCACGTGGCACTCATGCACTGATCACGTGGCTGATCATACTCTGCTCACGTAACTCATGCACACATCACGTGGCTATCATGCACTGCTCACGTGGCTCGTCATGGAATGATCACGTAGCAACCATATACTGGTCACGTGACTGATCATGCAAAGATCACGTAAATGATCATGCACTGTTCACGTGACTGATCATGTACTGATCACGTGACTGATCATGCACTGATCACGTGGCTATCATGCTCTGCTCACGTGGCTGATCATGCAACGATCACGTAGCAACCATGTACTGGTCACGTGACTGATCATGCACTGATCACGTAATTGATCCTGCACTGATCACGTGGCTCATCATGCACTGATCACGTGGCTGATCACACATGTATCACGTGACTGATCATGCACTGATCACGTGGCTCTCATGCACTGATCACGTGGCTGTCATGCACTGATCACGTGGATATCATGCACTGATCACGTGGCTGATCACACACGTATCACATGACTGATCATGCACTGATCACGTGGCTATCATGCACTGATCACGTGGCTATCATGCACTGATCACGTGGCTGATCATGCAATGATCACGTAGCTACCATGTACTGGTCACGTGACTGATCATGCACTGATCACGTAATTGATCATGCACTGATCATGTGGCTGATCATGCACTGATCACGTGGCTGATCATACACTGATCACATAACTGATCATGCACTGATCACGTGACTGATCATGCACTGATCACGTGGCTATCATGCACTGATCACTTGGCTGGACATACACTGATCACGTGCCTGGTCATGCACTGATCACGTGACTGATCATGCACTGATCACGTGTCTGATCATGCACTGATCACGTGGCTATCATGCACTGCTCACGTGGCTGATCATGCCATGATCACGCAGCTACCATGTACTGGTCACATGACTGATCATGCACTGATCACGTGACTGATCATGCAGTGATCACGTGGCTATCATGAACTACTCACGTGGCTGATCATGCAATGATCATGTAGCTACCATGTACAGGTCACGTGAATGATCATACACCCATCAGGTGACTGATCATGCACTGATCACGTGGCTATCATGCACTGATCACGAGACTGATCATGCACTGTTCACGTCTATATCATGCACTGATCACATGACTGCCCATGCACTGATCACGTGGATGATCATACACTAATCTTGTGACAGATCATGCACTGATCACGTGGCTGATCATGCACTGATACCGTGACTGAGCATGGACTGATCACATGACTATCATGTAGTGATCACGTGACTTAATGGCGCTGATCATGTGACTGATCATGCGCTGATCATGTTTGCTATCATACACTGATCATGTGCCTCTGGAGGCAATAAACAAAGAGCTGAGTAGGCACGAATCAAACAGTCAGCAGGCAATAATCATGGAACTCAGCTGTGAGGAATCATGCTGCTCAGCTGGCAATAATCAAGCAGCTGAGCAGGCAGGAATTACGCAGCACAGCTGGCAATTGTCAAGCAGATGACAGGCAGGAATCGTGCAGCTCAGCTGGCAATTGTCAAGCAGATGAGCAGACAGTAATCACGCAGCTCAGCAGGCCCAGATCACGTGACTGAGCATGCACTGTTCACGTGGCTGATCATACACTGATCACGTGATGATCATGCACTGATCACTTGGATATCATGCACTGATCACGTGGCTGATCATACACTGTTCACGTGTCTGACCATGCACTGATCACGTGGCTGATCATACACTGCTCACGTAACTGATCATGCACTGATCACGTGGCTATCATGCACTGATCACGTGGCTGAACATGCACTGTTCACGTGGCTGATCACACACCTGTCACGTGACATATCATGCACTGATCACGTGGCACTCATGCACTGATCACGTGGCTGATCATACTCTGCTCACGTAACTCATGCACACATCACGTGGCTATCATGCACTGCTCACGTGGCTCGTCATGGAATGATCACGTAGCAACCATATACTGGTCACGTGACTGATCATGCAAAGATCACGTAAATGATCATGCACTGTTCACGTGACTGATCATGTACTGATCACGTGACTGATCATGCACTGATCACGTGGCTATCATGCTCTGCTCACGTGGCTGATCATGCAACGATCACGTAGCAACCATGTACTGGTCACGTGACTGATCATGCACTGATCACGTAATTGATCCTGCACTGATCACGTGGCTCATCATGCACTGATCACGTGGCTGATCACACATGTATCACGTGACTGATCATGCACTGATCACGTGGCTCTCATGCACTGATCACGTGGCTGTCATGCACTGATCACGTGGATATCATGCACTGATCACGTGGCTGATCATACACTGATCACGTGACTGATCATGCACTGATCACGTGGCTGATCATGCACTGATCACGTGGCTGATCATGCACTGATCACGTGGCTATCATGCACTGATCACGTGGCTGATCATGCACTGATCACGTGGCTGATCATGCACTGATCACGTGACTATCATGCACTGATCACGTGGCACTCATGCACTGATCACGTGGCTGATCATACACTGATCACGTAACTCATGCACATCACGTGGCTATCATGCACTGATCACGTGGCTGTCATGCACTGATCACGTAGCTACCATATACTGATCACGTGACTGATCATGCACTGATCACGTGGCTGATCATGCACTGATCACGTGACTGATCATGCACTGATCACGTGACTGATCATGCACTGATCACGTGGCTATCATGCACTGCTCACGTGGCTGATCATGCACTGATCACGTAGCAACCATGTACTGGTCACGTGACTGATCATGCACTGATCACGTGATTGATCATGCACTGATCACGTGGCTGATCATGCACTGATCACGTGGCTGATCACACATGATCACGTGACTGATCATGCACTGATCACGTGGCTATCATGCACTGATCACGTGGCTGATCATGCACTGATCACGTGGATATCATGCACTGATCACGTGGCTGATCATGCACTGATCACGTGTCTGATCATGCACTGATCACGTGGCTGATCATGCACTGATCACGTAACTGATCATGCACTGATCACGTGGCTATCATGCACTGATCACGTGGCTGATCATGCACTGTTCACGTGGCTGATCACACACCTGTCACGTGACTATCATGCACTGATCACGTGGACTCATGCACTGATCACGTGGCTGATCATACACTGATCACGTAACTCATGCACACATCACGTGGCTATCATGCACTGATCACGTGGCTGATCATGCAATGATCACGTAGCAACCATATACTGGTCACGTGACTGATCATGCACTGATCACGTAACTGATCATGCACTGATCACGTGACTGATCATGCACTGATCACGTGACTGATCATGCACTGATCACGTGGCTATCATGCACTGCTCACGTGGCTGATCATGCACTGATCACGTGGATATCATGCACTGATCACGTGGCTGATCATGCACTGATCACGTGACTGATCATGCACTGATCACGTGGCTGATCACACATGATCACGTGACTGATCATGCACTGATCACGTGGCTCTCATGCACTGATCACGTGGCTGTCATGCACTGATCACGTGGATATCATGCACTGATCACGTGGCTGATCACACACGTATCACATGACTGATCATGCACTGATCACGTGGCTATCATGCACTGATCACGTGGCTATCATGCACTGATCACGTGGCTGATCATGCAATGATCACGTAGCTACCATGTACTGGTCACGTGACTGATCATGCACTGATCACGTAATTGATCATGCACTGATCATGTGGCTGATCATGCACTGATCACGTGGCTGATCATACACTGATCACGTACTGATCATGCACTGATCACGTGACTGATCATGCACTGATCACGTGGCTATCATGCACTGATCACGTGGCTGACATGCACTGATCACGTGCCTGATCATGCACTGATCACGTGACTGATCATGCACTGATCACGTGACTGATCATGCACTGATCACGTGGCTATCATGCACTGCTCACGTGGCTGATCATGCCATGATCACGCAGCTACCATGTACTGGTCACATGACTGATCATGCACTGATCACGTGACTGATCATGCAGTGATCACGTGGCTATCATGCACTACTCACGTGGCTGATCATGCAATGATCATGTAGCTACCATGTACAGGTCACGTGAATGATCATACACCCATCAGGTGACTGATCATGCACTGATCACGTGGCTATCATGCACTGATCACGAGACTGATCATGCACTGATCACGTCTATATCATGCACTGATCACATGACTGCCCATGCACTGATCACGTGGATGATCATACACTAATCTTGTGACAGATCATGCACTGATCACGTGGCTGATCATGCACTGATACCGTGACTGAGCATGGACTGATCACATGACTATCATGTAGTGATCACGTGACTTAATGGCGCTGATCATGTGACTGATCATGCGCTGATCATGTTTGCTATCATACACTGATCATGTGCCTCTGGAGGCAATAAACAAAGAGCTGAGTAGGCACGAATCAAACAGTCAGCAGGCAATAATCATGGAACTCAGGTGTGAGGAATCATGCTGCTCAGCTGGCAATAATCAAGCAGCTGAGCAGGCAGGAATTACGCAGCACAGCTGGCAATTGTCAAGCAGATGACAGGCAGGAATCGTGCAGCTCAGCTGGCAATTGTCAAGCAGATGAGCAGACAGTAATCACGCAGCTCAGCAGGCCCAGATCACGTGACTGAGCATGCACTGTTCACGTGGCTGATCATACACTGATCACGTGATGATCATGCACTGATCACTTGGATATCATGCACTGATCACGTGGCTGATCATACACTGTTCACGTGTCTGACCATGCACTGATCACGTGGCTGATCATACACTGCTCACGTAACTGATCATGCACTGATCACGTGGCTATCATGCACTGATCACGTGGCTGAACATGCACTGTTCACGTGGCTGATCACACACCTGTCACGTGACATATCATGCACTGATCACGTGGCACTCATGCACTGATCACGTGGCTGATCATACTCTGCTCACGTAACTCATGCACACATCACGTGGCTATCATGCACTGCTCACGTGGCTCGTCATGGAATGATCACGTAGCAACCATATACTGGTCACGTGACTGATCATGCAAAGATCACGTAAATGATCATGCACTGTTCACGTGACTGATCATGTACTGATCACGTGACTGATCATGCACTGATCACGTGGCTATCATGCTCTGCTCACGTGGCTGATCATGCAACGATCACGTAGCAACCATGTACTGGTCACGTGACTGATCATGCACTGATCACGTAATTGATCATGCACTGATCACGTGGCTCATCATGCACTGATCACGTGGCTGATCACACATGTATCACGTGACTGATCATGCACTGATCACGTGGCTCTCATGCACTGATCACGTGGCTGATCATGCACTGATCACGTGGCTATCATGCACTGATCACGTGACTGATCATGCACTGATCACGTCTATATCATGCACTGATCACATGACTGCCCATGCACTGATCACGTGGATGATCATGCACTGATCATGTGACTGATCATGCACTGATCACGTGGCTGATCATGCACTGATACGTGACTGAGCATGGACTGATCACATGACTATCATGTAGTGATCACGTGACTTAATGGCGCTGATCATGTGACTGATCATGCACTGATCATGTTTGCTATCATACACTGATCATGTGCCTCTGGAGGCAATAAACAAAGAGCTGAGTAGGCACGAATCAAACAGTCAGCAGGCAATAATCATGGAACTCAGGTGTGAGGAATCATGCTGCTCAGCTGGCAATAATCAAGCAGCTGAGCAGGCAGGAATCGTGCAGCTCAGCTGGCCCAGATCACGTGACTGAGCATGCACTGATCACGTGGCTGATCATACACTGATCACGTGATGATCATGCACTGATCACTTGGATATCATGCACTGATCACGTGGCTGATCATACACTGTTCACGTGTCTGACCATGCACTGATCACGTGGCTGATCATACACTGCTCACGTAACTGATCATGCACTGATCACGTGGCTATCATGCACTGATCACGTGGCTGAACATGCACTGTTCACGTGGCTGATCACACACCTGTCACGTGACATATCATGCACTGATCACGTGGCACTCATGCACTGATCACGTGGCTGATCATACTCTGCTCACGTAACTCATGCACACATCACGTGGCTATCATGCACTGCTCACGTGGCTCGTCATGGAATGATCACGTAGCAACCATATACTGGTCACGTGACTGATCATGCAAAGATCACGTAAATGATCATGCACTGTTCACGTGACTGATCATGTACTGATCACGTGACTGATCATGCACTGATCACGTGGCTATCATGCACTGCTCACGTGGCTGATCATGCAACGATCACGTAGCAACCATGTACTGGTCACGTGACTGATCATGCACTGATCACGTAATTGATCCTGCACTGATCACGTGGCTCATCATGCACTGATCACGTGGCTGATCACACATGTATCACGTGACTGATCATGCACTGATCACGTGGCTCTCATGCACTGATCACGTGGCTGTCATGCACTGATCACGTGGATATCATGCACTGATCACGTGGCTGATCACACACGTATCACATGACTGATCATGCACTGATCACGTGGCTATCATGCACTGATCACGTGGCTATCATGCACTGATCACGTGGCTGATCATGCAATGATCACGTAGCTACCATGTACTGGTCACGTGACTGATCATGCACTGATCACGTAATTGATCATGCACTGATCATGTGGCTGATCATGCACTGATCACGTGGCTGATCATGCACTGATCACGTGGCTATCATGCACTGATCACGTGGCTGATCATGCACTGATCACGTGGCTGATCATGCACTGATCACGTGGCTGATCATGCACTGATCACGTGACTGATCATGCACTGATCACGTGGCTGATCATGCACTGATCACGTGACTGATCATGCACTGATCACGTGTCTGATCATGCACTGATCACGTGGCTATCATGCACTGCTCACGTGGCTGATCATGCCATGATCACGCAGCTACCATGTACTGGTCACATGACTGATCATGCACTGATCACGTGACTGATCATGCAGTGATCACGTGGCTATCATGCACTACTCACGTGGCTGATCATGCAATGATCATGTAGCTACCATGTACAGGTCACGTGAATGATCATACACCCATCAGGTGACTGATCATGCACTGATCACGTGGCTATCATGCACTGATCACGAGACTGATCATGCACTGATCACGTCTATATCATGCACTGATCACATGACTGCCCATGCACTGATCACGTGGATGATCATACACTAATCTTGTGACAGATCATGCACTGATCACGTGGCTGATCATGCACTGATACCGTGACTGAGCATGGACTGATCACATGACTATCATGTAGTGATCACGTGACTTAATGGCGCTGATCATGTGACTGATCATGCGCTGATCATGTTTGCTATCATACACTGATCATGTGCCTCTGGAGGCAATAAACAAAGAGCTGAGTAGGCACGAATCAAACAGTCAGCAGGCAATAATCATGGAACTCAGGTGTGAGGAATCATGCTGCTCAGCTGGCAATAATCAAGCAGCTGAGCAGGCAGGAATTACGCAGCACAGCTGGCAATTGTCAAGCAGATGACAGGCAGGAATCGTGCAGCTCAGCTGGCAATTGTCAAGCAGATGAGCAGACAGTAATCACGCAGCTCAGCAGGCCCAGATCACGTGACTGAGCATGCACTGTTCACGTGGCTGATCATACACTGATCACGTGACTGATCATGCACTGATCACGTGGCTATCATGCACTGATCACGTGGCTGATCATGCACTGATCACGTGCTGACCATGCACTGATCACGTGACTGATCATGCACTGATCACGTAACTGATCATGCACTGATCACGTGGCTATCATGCACTGATCACGTGGCTGATCACACATGTGTCACGTGACTGATCATGCACTGATCACGTGGCTATCATGCACTGATCACGTGGCTGTCATGCACTGATCACGTGGCTATCATGCACTGATCACGTGGCTGATCACACACTATCACGTGACTGATCATGCACTGATCACGTGGCTATCATGCACTGATCACGTGGCTATCATGCACTGATCACGTGGCTGATCATGCAATGATCACGTAGCTATCATGCACTGATCACGTGACTGATCATGCACTGATCACGTGACTGATCATGCACTGATCACGTGGCTGATCATGCACTGATCACGTGGCTGATCATGCACTGATCACGTGGCTGATCATGCACTGATCACGTGACTGATCATGCACTGATCACGTGGCTGATCATGCACTGATCACGTGGCTATCATGCACTGATCACGTGGCTGATCATGCACTGATCACGCAGCTACCATGTACTGGTCACGTGACTGATCATGCACTGATCACGTGGCTGATCATGCACTGATCACGTGGCTGATCATGCACTGATCACGTGGCTATCATGCACTGATCACGTGGCTGATCACACACGTATCACGTGACTGATCATGCACTGATCACGTGGCTATCATGCACTGATCACGTGGCTGTCATGCACTGATCACGTGGATATCATGCACTGATCACGTGGCTGATCACACACGTATCACATGACTGATCATGCACTGATCACGTGGCTATCATGCACTGATCACGTGGCTATCATGCACTGATCACGTGGCTGATCATGCAATGATCACGTAGCTACCATGTACTGGTCACGTGACTGATCATGCACTGATCACGTAATTGATCATGCACTGATCATGTGGCTGATCATGCACTGATCACGTGGCTGATCATACACTGATCACATAACTGATCATGCACTGATCACGTGACTGATCATGCACTGATCACGTGGCTATCATGCACTGATCACGTGGCTGACATACACTGATCACGTGCCTGATCATGCACTGATCACGTGACTGATCATGCACTGATCACGTGTCTGATCATGCACTGATCACGTGGCTATCATGCACTGCTCACGTGGCTGATCATGCCATGATCACGCAGCTACCATGTACTGGTCACATGACTGATCATGCACTGATCACGTGACTGATCATGCAGTGATCACGTGGCTATCATGAACTACTCACGTGGCTGATCATGCAATGATCATGTAGCTACCATGTACAGGTCACGTGAATGATCATACACCCATCAGGTGACTGATCATGCACTGATCACGTGGCTATCATGCACTGATCACGAGACTGATCATGCACTGTTCACGTCTATATCATGCACTGATCACATGACTGCCCGTGCACTGATCACGTGGATGATCATACACTAATCTTGTGACAGATCATGCACTGATCACGTGGCTGATCATGCACTGATACCGTGACTGAGCATGGACTGATCACATGACTATCATGTAGTGATCACGTGACTTAATGGCGCTGATCATGTGACTGATCATGCGCTGATCATGTTTGCTATCATACACTGATCATGTGCCTCTGGAGGCAATAAACAAAGAGCTGAGTAGGCACGAATCAAACAGTCAGCAGGCAATAATCATGGAACTCAGGTGTGAGGAATCATGCTGCTCAGCTGGCAATAATCAAGCAGCTGAGCAGGCAGGAATTACGCAGCACAGCTGGCAATTGTCAAGCAGATGACAGGCAGGAATCGTGCAGCTCAGCTGGCAATTGTCAAGCAGATGAGCAGACAGTAATCACGCAGCTCAGCAGGCCCAGATCACGTGACTGAGCATGCACTGTTCACGTGGCTGATCATACACTGATCACGTGATGATCATGCACTGATCACTTGGATATCATGCACTGATCACGTGGCTGATCATACACTGTTCA
The DNA here is from genome assembly GCF_032452875.1 of Bos javanicus. Classification (NCBI taxonomy): domain Eukaryota; kingdom Metazoa; phylum Chordata; class Mammalia; order Artiodactyla; family Bovidae; genus Bos; species Bos javanicus. The sequence continues at coordinate 314,666 of NW_026893747.1, read as the reverse complement.
CGTGTCTGACCATGCACTGATCACGTGGCTGATCATACACTGCTCACGTAACTGATCATGCACTGATCACGTGGCTATCATGCACTGATCACGTGGCTGAACATGCACTGTTCACGTGGCTGATCACACACCTGTCACGTGACATATCATGCACTGATCACGTGGCACTCATGCACTGATCACGTGGCTGATCATACTCTGCTCACGTAACTCATGCACACATCACGTGGCTATCATGCACTGCTCACGTGGCTCGTCATGGAATGATCACGTAGCAACCATATACTGGTAACGTGACTGATCATGCAAAGATCACGTAAATGATCATGCACTGTTCACGTGACTGATCATGTACTGATCACGTGACTGATCATGCACTGATCACGTGGCTATCATGCTCTGCTCACGTGGCTGATCATGCAACGATCACGTAGCAACCATGTACTGGTCACGTGACTGATCATGCACTGATCACGTAATTGATCCTGCACTGATCACGTGGCTCATCATGCACTGATCACGTGGCTGATCACACATGTATCACGTGACTGATCATGCACTGATCACGTGGCTCTCATGCACTGATCACGTGGCTGTCATGCACTGATCACGTGGATATCATGCACTGATCACGTGGCTGATCACACACGTATCACATGACTGATCATGCACTGATCACGTGGCTATCATGCACTGATCACGTGGCTATCATGCACTGATCACGTGGCTGATCAGGCAATGATCACGTAGCTACCATGTACTGGTCACGTGACTGATCATGCACTGATCACGTAATTGATCATGCACTGATCATGTGGCTGATCATGCACTGATCACGTGGCTGATCATACACTGATCACATAACTGATCATGCACTGATCACGTGACTGATCATGCACTGATCACGTGGCTGATCATGCACTGATCACGTGGCTGATCATGCACTGATCACGTGGCTGATCATGCACTGATCACGTGACTGATCATGCACTGATCTCGTGTCTGATCATGCACTGATCACGTGGCTATCATGCACTGCTCACGTGGCTGATCATGCCATGATCACGCAGCTACCATGTACTGGTCACATGACTGATCATGCACTGATCACGTGACTGATCATGCAGTGATCACGTGGCTATCATGAACTACTCACGTGGCTGATCATGCAATGATCATGTAGCTACCATGTACAGGTCACGTGAATGATCATACACCCATCAGGTGACTGATCATGCACTGATCACGTGGCTATCATGCACTGATCACGAGACTGATCATGCACTGTTCACGTCTATATCATGCACTGATCACATGACTGCCCATGCACTGATCACGTGGATGATCATACACTAATCTTGTGACAGATCATGCACTGATCACGTGGCTGATCATGCACTGATACCGTGACTGAGCATGGACTGATCACATGACTATCATGTAGTGATCACGTGACTTAATGGCGCTGATCATGTGACTGATCATGCGCTGATCATGTTTGCTATCATACACTGATCATGTGCCTCTGGAGGCAATAAACAAAGAGCTGAGTAGGCACGAATCAAACAGTCAGCAGGCAATAATCATGGAACTCAGGTGTGAGGAATCATGCTGCTCAGCTGGCAATAATCAAGCAGCTGAGCAGGCAGGAATTACGCAGCACAGCTGGCAATTGTCAAGCAGATGACAGGCAGGAATCGTGCAGCTCAGCTGGCAATTGTCAAGCAGATGAGCAGACAGTAATCACGCAGCTCAGCAGGCCCAGATCACGTGACTGAGCATGCACTGTTCACGTGGCTGATCATACACTGATCACGTGATGATCATGCACTGATCACTTGGATATCATGCACTGATCACGTGGCTGATCATACACTGTTCACGTGTCTGACCATGCACTGATCACGTGGCTGATCATACACTGCTCACGTAACTGATCATGCACTGATCACGTGGCTATCATGCACTGATCACGTGGCTGAACATGCACTGTTCACGTGGCTGATCACACACCTGTCACGTGACATATCATGCACTGATCACGTGGCACTCATGCACTGATCACGTGGCTGATCATACTCTGCTCACGTAACTCATGCACACATCACGTGGCTATCATGCACTGCTCACGTGGCTCGTCATGGAATGATCACGTAGCAACCATATACTGGTCACGTGACTGATCATGCAAAGATCACGTAAATGATCATGCACTGTTCACGTGACTGATCATGTACTGATCACGTGACTGATCATGCACTGATCACGTGGCTATCATGCTCTGCTCACGTGGCTGATCATGCAACGATCACGTAGCAACCATGTACTGGTCACGTGACTGATCATGCACTGATCACGTAATTGATCCTGCACTGATCACGTGGCTCATCATGCACTGATCACGTGGCTGATCACACATGTATCACGTGACTGATCATGCACTGATCACGTGGCTCTCATGCACTGATCACGTGGCTGTCATGCACTGATCACGTGGATATCATGCACTGATCACGTGGCTGATCACACACGTATCACATGACTGATCATGCACTGATCACGTGGCTATCATGCACTGATCACGTGGCTATCATGCACTGATCACGTGGCTGATCATGCAATGATCACGTAGCTACCATGTACTGGTCACGTGACTGATCATGCACTGATCACGTAATTGATCATGCACTGATCACGTGGCTGATCATGCACTGATCACGTGGCTGATCATACACTGATCACGTAACTGATCATGCACTGATCACGTGACTGATCATGCACTGATCACGTGGCTATCATGCACTGATCACGTGGCTGATCATGCACTGATCACGTGCCTGATCATGCACTGATCACGTGGCTGATCATGCACTGATCACGTGACTGATCATGCACTGATCACGTGACTGATCATGCACTGATCACGTGGCTATCATGCACTGATCACGTGGCTGATCATGCATGATCACGCAGCTATCATGTACTGATCACGTGACTGATCATGCACTGATCACGTGGCTGATCATGCACTGATCACGTGGCTATCATGCACTGATCACGTGGCTGATCATGCACTGATCACGTGGCTATCATGCACTGATCACGTGGCTGATCGTATCACATGACTGATCATGCACTGATCACGTGGCTATCATGCACTGATCACGTGGCTATCATGCACTGATCACGTGGCTGATCATGCAATGATCACGTAGCTACCATGTACTGGTCACGTGACTGATCATGCACTGATCACGTAATTGATCATGCACTGATCACGTGGCTGATCATGCACTGATCACGTGGCTGATCATACACTGATCACGTGACTGATCATGCACTGATCACGTGACTGATCATGCACTGATCACGTGGCTATCATGCACTGATCACGTGGCTGATCATACACTGATCACGTGCCTGATCATGCACTGATCACGTGACTGATCATGCACTGATCACGTGTCTGATCATGCACTGATCACGTGGCTATCATGCACTGCTCACGTGGCTGATCATGCCATGATCACGCAGCTACCATGTACTGGTCACATGACTGATCATGCACTGATCACGTGACTGATCATGCACTGATCACGTGGCTATCATGCACTACTCACGTGGCTGATCATGCAATGATCATGTAGCTACCATGTACAGGTCACGTGAATGATCATACACCCATCAGGTGACTGATCATGCACTGATCACGTGGCTATCATGCACTGATCACGAGACTGATCATGCACTGATCACGTCTATATCATGCACTGATCACATGACTGCCCATGCACTGATCACGTGGATGATCATACACTAATCTTGTGACAGATCATGCACTGATCACGTGGCTGATCATGCACTGATACCGTGACTGAGCATGGACTGATCACATGACTATCATGTAGTGATCACGTGACTTAATGGCACTGATCATGTGACTGATCATGCGCTGATCATGTTTGCTATCATACACTGATCATGTGCCTCTGGAGGCAATAAACAAAGAGCTGAGTAGGCACGAATCAAACAGTCAGCAGGCAATAATCATGGAACTCAGCTGTGAGGAATCATGCTGCTCAGCTGGCAATAATCAAGCAGCTGAGCAGGCAGGAATTACGCAGCACAGCTGGCAATTGTCAAGCAGATGACAGGCAGGAATCGTGCAGCTCAGCTGGCAATTGTCAAGCAGATGAGCAGACAGTAATCACGCAGCTCAGCAGGCCCAGATCACGTGACTGAGCATGCACTGTTCACGTGGCTGATCATACACTGATCACGTGATGATCATGCACTGATCACTTGGATATCATGCACTGATCACGTGGCTGATCATACACTGTTCACGTGTCTGACCATGCACTGATCACGTGGCTGATCATACACTGCTCACGTAACTGATCATGCACTGATCACGTGGCTATCATGCACTGATCACGTGGCTGAACATGCACTGTTCACGTGGCTGATCACACACCTGTCACGTGACATATCATGCACTGATCACGTGGCACTCATGCACTGATCACGTGGCTGATCATACTCTGCTCACGTAACTCATGCACACATCACGTGGCTATCATGCACTGCTCACGTGGCTCGTCATGGAATGATCACGTAGCAACCATATACTGGTAACGTGACTGATCATGCAAAGATCACGTAAATGATCATGCACTGTTCACGTGACGTGATCATGCACTGATCACATGTGCTCACTGATCATGCACTGTTCACGTGACTGATCATGCACTGATCACGTGACTGATCATGCACTGATCACGTGGCTGATCACACATGTATCACGTGACTGATCATGCACTGATCACGTGGCTCTCATGCACTGATCACGTGGCTGTCATGCACTGATCACGTGGATATCATGCACTGATCACGTGGCTGATCACACACGTATCACATGACTGATCATGCACTGATCACGTGGCTATCATGCACTGATCACGTGGCTGATCATGCAATGATCACGTAGCTACCATGTACTGGTCACGTGACTGATCATGCACTGATCACGTAATTGATCATGCACTGATCATGTGGCTGATCATGCACTGATCACGTGGCTGATCATACACTGATCACATAACTGATCATGCACTGATCACGTGACTGATCATGCACTGATCACGTGGCTATCATGCACTGATCACTTGGCTGGACATACACTGATCACGTGCCTGGTCATGCACTGATCACGTGGCTGATCATGCACTGATCACGTGACTGATCATGCACTGATCACGTGTCTGATCATGCACTGATCACGTGGCTATCATGCACTGCTCACGTGGCTGATCATGCCATGATCACGCAGCTACCATGTACTGGTCACATGACTGATCATGCACTGATCACGTGACTGATCATGCAGTGATCACGTGGCTATCATGCACTACTCACGTGGCTGATCATGCAATGATCATGTAGCTACCATGTACAGGTCACGTGAATGATCATACACCCATCAGGTGACTGATCATGCACTGATCACGTGGCTATCATGCACTGATCACGAGACTGATCATGCACTGTTCACGTCTATATCATGCACTGATCACATGACTGCCCATGCACTGATCACGTGGATGATCATACACTAATCTTGTGACAGATCATGCACTGATCACGTGGCTGATCATGCACTGATACCGTGACTGAGCATGGACTGATCACATGACTATCATGTAGTGATCACGTGACTTAATGGCGCTGATCATGTGACTGATCATGCGCTGATCATGTTTGCTATCATACACTGATCATGTGCCTCTGGAGGCAATAAACAAAGAGCTGAGTAGGCACGAATCAAACAGTCAGCAGGCAATAATCATGGAACTCAGCTGTGAGGAATCATGCTGCTCAGCTGGCAATAATCAAGCAGCTGAGCAGGCAGGAATTACGCAGCACAGCTGGCAATTGTCAAGCAGATGACAGGCAGGAATCGTGCAGCTCAGCTGGCAATTGTCAAGCAGATGAGCAGACAGTAATCACGCAGCTCAGCAGGCCCAGATCACGTGACTGAGCATGCACTGTTCACGTGGCTGATCATACACTGATCACGTGATGATCATGCACTGATCACTTGGATATCATGCACTGATCACGTGGCTGATCATACACTGTTCACGTGTCTGACCATGCACTGATCACGTGGCTGATCATACACTGCTCACGTAACTGATCATGCACTGATCACGTGGCTATCATGCACTGATCACGTGGCTGAACATGCACTGTTCACGTGGCTGATCACACACCTGTCACGTGACATATCATGCACTGATCACGTGGCACTCATGCACTGATCACGTGGCTGATCATACTCTGCTCACGTAACTCATGCACACATCACGTGGCTATCATGCACTGCTCACGTGGCTCGTCATGGAATGATCACGTAGCAACCATATACTGGTCACGTGACTGATCATGCAAAGATCACGTAAATGATCATGCACTGTTCACGTGACTGATCATGTACTGATCACGTGACTGATCATGCACTGATCACGTGGCTATCATGCTCTGCTCACGTGGCTGATCATGCAACGATCACGTAGCAACCATGTACTGGTCACGTGACTGATCATGCACTGATCACGTAATTGATCCTGCACTGATCACGTGGCTCATCATGCACTGATCACGTGGCTGATCACACATGTATCACGTGACTGATCATGCACTGATCACGTGGCTCTCATGCACTGATCACGTGGCTGTCATGCACTGATCACGTGGATATCATGCACTGATCACGTGGCTGATCACACACGTATCACATGACTGATCATGCACTGATCACGTGGCTATCATGCACTGATCACGTGGCTATCATGCACTGATCACGTGGCTGATCATGCAATGATCACGTAGCTACCATGTACTGGTCACGTGACTGATCATGCACTGATCACGTAATTGATCATGCACTGATCATGTGGCTGATCATGCACTGATCACGTGGCTGATCATACACTGATCACATAACTGATCATGCACTGATCACGTGACTGATCATGCACTGATCACGTGGCTATCATGCACTGATCACGTGGCTGATCATACACTGATCACGTGCCTGATCATGCACTGATCACGTGGCTGATCATGCACTGATCACGTGACTGATCATGCACTGATCACGTGGCTGATCATGCACTGATCACGTGACTGATCATGCACTGATCACGTGACTGATCATGCACTGATCACGTGGCTATCATGCACTGCTCACGTGGCTGATCATGCCATGATCACGCAGCTACCATGTACTGGTCACATGACTGATCATGCACTGATCACGTGACTGATCATGCAGTGATCACGTGGCTATCATGAACTACTCACGTGGCTGATCATGCAATGATCATGTAGCTACCATGTACAGGTCACGTGAATGATCATACACCCATCAGGTGACTGATCATGCACTGATCACGTGGCTATCATGCACTGATCACGAGACTGATCATGCACTGTTCACGTCTATATCATGCACTGATCACATGACTGCCCATGCACTGATCACGTGGATGATCATACACTAATCTTGTGACAGATCATGCACTGATCACGTGGCTGATCATGCACTGATACCGTGACTGAGCATGGACTGATCACATGACTATCATGTAGTGATCACGTGACTTAATGGCGCTGATCATGTGACTGATCATGCGCTGATCATGTTTGCTATCATACACTGATCATGTGCCTCTGGAGGCAATAAACAAAGAGCTGAGTAGGCACGAATCAAACAGTCAGCAGGCAATAATCATGGAACTCAGGTGTGAGGAATCATGCTGCTCAGCTGGCAATAATCAAGCAGCTGAGCAGGCAGGAATTACGCAGCACAGCTGGCAATTGTCAAGCAGATGACAGGCAGGAATCGTGCAGCTCAGCTGGCAATTGTCAAGCAGATGAGCAGACAGTAATCACGCAGCTCAGCAGGCCCAGATCACGTGACTGAGCATGCACTGTTCACGTGGCTGATCATACACTGATCACGTGATGATCATGCACTGATCACTTGGATATCATGCACTGATCACGTGGCTGATCATACACTGTTCACGTGTCTGACCATGCACTGATCACGTGGCTGATCATACACTGCTCACGTAACTGATCATGCACTGATCACGTGGCTATCATGCACTGATCACGTGGCTGAACATGCACTGTTCACGTGGCTGATCACACACCTGTCACGTGACATATCATGCACTGATCACGTGGCACTCATGCACTGATCACGTGGCTGATCATACTCTGCTCACGTAACTCATGCACACATCACGTGGCTATCATGCACTGCTCACGTGGCTCGTCATGGAATGATCACGTAGCAACCATATACTGGTCACGTGACTGATCATGCAAAGATCACGTAAATGATCATGCACTGTTCACGTGACTGATCATGTACTGATCACGTGACTGATCATGCACTGATCACGTGGCTATCATGCACTGCTCACGTGGCTGATCATGCAACGATCACGTAGCAACCATGTACTGGTCACGTGACTGATCATGCACTGATCACGTAATTGATCATGCACTGATCACGTGGCTCATCATGCACTGATCACGTGGCTGATCACACATGTATCACGTGACTGATCATGCACTGATCACGTGGCTCTCATGCACTGATCACGTGGCTGTCATGCACTGATCACGTGGATATCATGCACTGATCACGTGGCTGATCACACACGTATCACATGACTGATCATGCACTGATCACGTGGCTATCATGCACTGATCACGTGGCTATCATGCACTGATCACGTGGCTGATCATGCAATGATCACGTAGCTACCATGTACTGGTCACGTGACTGATCATGCACTGATCACGTAATTGATCATGCACTGATCACGTGGCTGATCATGCACTGATCACGTGGCTGATCATGCACTGATCACGTGACTGATCATGCACTGATCACGTGACTGATCATGCACTGATCACGTGGCTATCATGCACTGATCACGTGGCTGATCATACACTGATCACGTGCCTGATCATGCACTGATCACGTGGCTGATCATGCACTGATCACGTGACTGATCATGCACTGATCACGTGACTGATCATGCACTGATCACGTGGCTATCATGCACTGATCACGTGGCTGATCATGCATGATCACGCAGCTACCATGTACTGATCACGTGACTGATCATGCACTGATCACGTGGCTGATCATGCACTGATCACGTGGCTATCATGCACTGATCACGTGGCTGATCATGCACTGATCACGTGGATATCATGCACTGATCACGTGGCTGATCACACACGTATCACGTGACTGATCATGCACTGATCACGTGGCTATCATGCACTGATCACGTGGCTATCATGCACTGATCACGTGGCTGATCATGCACTGATCACGTAGCTACCATGTACTGATCACGTGACTGATCATGCACTGATCACGTAATTGATCATGCACTGATCACGTGGCTGATCATGCACTGATCACGTGGCTGATCATGCACTGATCACGTGACTGATCATGCACTGATCACGTGACTGATCATGCACTGATCACGTGGCTATCATGCACTGATCACGTGGCTGACATGCACTGATCACGTGGCTGATCATGCACTGATCACGTGACTGATCATGCACTGATCACGTGTCTGATCATGCACTGATCACGTGGCTATCATGCACTGCTCACGTGGCTGATCATGCCATGATCACGCAGCTACCATGTACTGGTCACATGACTGATCATGCACTGATCACGTGACTGATCATGCAGTGATCACGTGGCTATCATGCACTACTCACGTGGCTGATCATGCAATGATCATGTAGCTACCATGTACAGGTCACGTGAATGATCATACACCCATCAGGTGACTGATCATGCACTGATCACGTGGCTATCATGCACTGATCACGAGACTGATCATGCACTGATCACGTCTATATCATGCACTGATCACATGACTGCCCATGCACTGATCACGTGGATGATCATACACTAATCTTGTGACAGATCATGCACTGATCACGTGGCTGATCATGCACTGATACCGTGACTGAGCATGGACTGATCACATGACTATCATGTAGTGATCACGTGACTTAATGGCGCTGATCATGTGACTGATCATGCGCTGATCATGTTTGCTATCATACACTGATCATGTGCCTCTGGAGGCAATAAACAAAGAGCTGAGTAGGCACGAATCAAACAGTCAGCAGGCAATAATCATGGAACTCAGCTGTGAGGAATCATGCTGCTCAGCTGGCAATAATCAAGCAGCTGAGCAGGCAGGAATTACGCAGCACAGCTGGCAATTGTCAAGCAGATGACAGGCAGGAATCGTGCAGCTCAGCTGGCAATTGTCAAGCAGATGAGCAGACAGTAATCACGCAGCTCAGCAGGCCCAGATCACGTGACTGAGCATGCACTGTTCACGTGGCTGATCATACACTGATCACGTGATGATCATGCACTGATCACTTGGATATCATGCACTGATCACGTGGCTGATCATACACTGTTCACGTGTCTGACCATGCACTGATCACGTGGCTGATCATACACTGCTCACGTAACTGATCATGCACTGATCACGTGGCTATCATGCACTGATCACGTGGCTGAACATGCACTGTTCACGTGGCTGATCACACACCTGTCACGTGACATATCATGCACTGATCACGTGGCACTCATGCACTGATCACGTGGCTGATCATACTCTGCTCACGTAACTCATGCACACATCACGTGGCTATCATGCACTGCTCACGTGGCTCGTCATGGAATGATCACGTAGCAACCATATACTGGTCACGTGACTGATCATGCAAAGATCACGTAAATGATCATGCACTGTTCACGTGACTGATCATGTACTGATCACGTGACTGATCATGCACTGATCACGTGGCTATCATGCTCTGCTCACGTGGCTGATCATGCAACGATCACGTAGCAACCATGTACTGGTCACGTGACTGATCATGCACTGATCACGTAATTGATCCTGCACTGATCACGTGGCTCATCATGCACTGATCACGTGGCTGATCACACATGTATCACGTGACTGATCATGCACTGATCCCGTGGCTCTCATGCACTGATCACGTGGCTGTCATGCACTGATCACGTGGATATCATGCACTGATCACGTGGCTGATCACACACGTATCACATGACTGATCATGCACTGATCACGTGGCTATCATGCACTGATCACGTGGCTGATCATGCAATGATCACGTAGCTACCATGTACTGGTCACGTGACTGATCATGCACTGATCACGTAATTGATCATGCACTGATCATGTGGCTGATCATGCACTGATCACGTGGCTGATCATACACTGATCACATAACTGATCATGCACTGATCACGTGACTGATCATGCACTGATCACGTGGCTATCATGCACTGATCACTTGGCTGACATACACTGATCACGTGCCTGGTCATGCACTGATCACGTGGCTGATCATGCACTGATCACGTGACTGATCATGCACTGATCTCGTGTCTGATCATGCACTGATCACGTGGCTATCATGCACTGCTCACGTGGCTGATCATGCCATGATCACGCAGCTACCATGTACTGGTCACATGACTGATCATGCACTGATCACGTGACTGATCATGCAGTGATCACGTGGCTATCATGAACTACTCACGTGGCTGATCATGCAATGATCATGTAGCTACCATGTACAGGTCACGTGAATGATCATACACCCATCAGGTGACTGATCATGCACTGATCACGTGGCTATCATGCACTGATCACGAGACTGATCATGCACTGTTCACGTCTATATCATGCACTGATCACATGACTGCCCATGCACTGATCACGTGGATGATCATACACTAATCTTGTGACAGATCATGCACTGATCACGTGGCTGATCATGCACTGATACCGTGACTGAGCATGGACTGATCACATGACTATCATGTAGTGATCACGTGACTTAATGGCGCTGATCATGTGACTGATCATGCGCTGATCATGTTTGCTATCATACACTGATCATGTGCCTCTGGAGGCAATAAACAAAGAGCTGAGTAGGCACGAATCAAACAGTCAGCAGGCAATAATCATGGAACTCAGCTGTGAGGAATCATGCTGCTCAGCTGGCAATAATCAAGCAGCTGAGCAGGCAGGAATTACGCAGCACAGCTGGCAATTGTCAAGCAGATGACAGGCAGGAATCGTGCAGCTCAGCTGGCAATTGTCAAGCAGATGAGCAGACAGTAATCACGCAGCTCAGCAGGCCCAGATCACGTGACTGAGCATGCACTGTTCACGTGGCTGATCATACACTGATCACGTGATGATCATGCACTGATCACTTGGATATCATGCACTGATCACGTGGCTGATCATACACTGTTCACGTGTCTGACCATGCACTGATCACGTGGCTGATCATACACTGCTCACGTAACTGATCATGCACTGATCACGTGGCTATCATGCACTGATCACGTGGCTGAACATGCACTGTTCACGTGGCTGATCACACACCTGTCACGTGACATATCATGCACTGATCACGTGGCACTCATGCACTGATCACGTGGCTGATCATACTCTGCTCACGTAACTCATGCACACATCACGTGGCTATCATGCACTGCTCACGTGGCTCGTCATGGAATGATCACGTAGCAACCATATACTGGTAACGTGACTGATCATGCAAAGATCACGTAAATGATCATGCACTGTTCACGTGACTGATCATGTACTGATCACGTGACTGATCATGCACTGATCACGTGGCTATCATGCTCTGCTCACGTGGCTGATCATGCAACGATCACGTAGCAACCATGTACTGGTCACGTGACTGATCATGCACTGATCACGTAATTGATCCTGCACTGATCACGTGGCTCATCATGCACTGATCACGTGGCTGATCACACATGTATCACGTGACTGATCATGCACTGATCACGTGGCTCTCATGCACTGATCACGTGGCTGTCATGCACTGATCACGTGGATATCATGCACTGATCACGTGGCTGATCACACACGTATCACATGACTGATCATGCACTGATCACGTGGCTATCATGCACTGATCACGTGGCTATCATGCACTGATCACGTGGCTGATCATGCAATGATCACGTAGCTACCATGTACTGGTCACGTGACTGATCATGCACTGATCACGTAATTGATCATGCACTGATCATGTGGCTGATCATGCACTGATCACGTGGCTGATCATACACTGATCACATAACTGATCATGCACTGATCACGTGACTGATCATGCACTGATCACGTGGCTATCATGCACTGATCACTTGGCTGACATGCACTGATCACGTGCCTGGTCATGCACTGATCACGTGGCTGATCATGCACTGATCACGTGACTGATCATGCACTGATCACGTGGCTGATCATGCACTGATCACGTGACTGATCATGCACTGATCACGTGTCTGATCATGCACTGATCACGTGGCTATCATGCACTGCTCACGTGGCTGATCATGCCATGATCACGCAGCTACCATGTACTGGTCACATGACTGATCATGCACTGATCACGTGACTGATCATGCAGTGATCACGTGGCTATCATGAACTACTCACGTGGCTGATCATGCAATGATCATGTAGCTACCATGTACAGGTCACGTGAATGATCATACACCCATCAGGTGACTGATCATGCACTGATCACGTGGCTATCATGCACTGATCACGAGACTGATCATGCACTGTTCACGTCTATATCATGCACTGATCACATGACTGCCCATGCACTGATCACGTGGATGATCATACACTAATCTTGTGACAGATCATGCACTGATCACGTGGCTGATCATGCACTGATACCGTGACTGAGCATGGACTGATCACATGACTATCATGTAGTGATCACGTGACTTAATGGCGCTGATCATGTGACTGATCATGCGCTGATCATGTTTGCTATCATACACTGATCATGTGCCTCTGGAGGCAATAAACAAAGAGCTGAGTAGGCACGAATCAAACAGTCAGCAGGCAATAATCATGGAACTCAGGTGTGAGGAATCATGCTGCTCAGCTGGCAATAATCAAGCAGCTGAGCAGGCAGGAATTACGCAGCACAGCTGGCAATTGTCAAGCAGATGACAGGCAGGAATCGTGCAGCTCAGCTGGCAATTGTCAAGCAGATGAGCAGACAGTAATCACGCAGCTCAGCAGGCCCAGATCACGTGACTGAGCATGCACTGTTCACGTGGCTGATCATACACTGATCACGTGATGATCATGCACTGATCACTTGGATATCATGCACTGATCACGTGGCTGATCATACACTGTTCACGTGTCTGACCATGCACTGATCACGTGGCTGATCATACACTGCTCACGTAACTGATCATGCACTGATCACGTGGCTATCATGCACTGATCACGTGGCTGAACATGCACTGTTCACGTGGCTGATCACACACCTGTCACGTGACATATCATGCACTGATCACGTGGCACTCATGCACTGATCACGTGGCTGATCATACTCTGCTCACGTAACTCATGCACACATCACGTGGCTATCATGCACTGCTCACGTGGCTCGTCATGGAATGATCACGT